>NC_133204.1:32764007-32774007 GCF_958299795.1 Porites lutea | reverse complement strand
GATATGTAGTTTTATCTTTCGATGAAATAGAGACTCATTATTATTATTATTATTATTATTATTATTATTATTATTATTATTATTATTATTATTATTATTATTATCATTATAAGACGTCCCTAGCGTAAACCACCCACGTGGAAACAAGGTTATAGAAATACCAATCGATCCTATGCAGAATATAACACCGTATTCACAAATGGCGGACACGCGGGAAAAAACTGGTGCCTAGTCATGAAAGCGAGGCGTTGGAGGGTAAACAAAAATTGCAAATGAAGACTTTCAGTGAACTTGCAGAGTGTTTAGCACGGATTCCACCTAAAATAACTTTGTACGGACGTCTTTTTAAATACAATTACGTGGGATGTCTTCTGCTTTTAATGTTTAGTACTGATTTGCTGTTTGCAATCAAAAGGGACGCGTATATCTTCAAGGAAACAGGATGATTTTGTAGGTTGCCGAAGCCTCAGAAGCTCGACAAGTGGGTGATGGCTGGAGAAAAGCGGCAAACATGTTGGCCCAAACTTCACGCTGAAACCGAATACGAAAGCCAGCTCACTGCAACGCCTCGCTTTCATGACTAGGCACCAGTTTTTTCCCGCGTGTCCGCCATTTGTGAATACGGTGTAAAAAAACAAAGCTAGCCGCGACAGAGCGGGAAATTTATATTTGAGGGTAGGCCAAAGCCGCTCTGTTCACGTCTTTCTCCCGTAAAAGCACTGTACTGAGTATTTCCTTTTTGTTCGATATGTGAAAATTAGTATTACAACTAACTTTTTACAAAGTAGAAAAGTAATTTGGAAGTTCGTTTGAACTACAGGTATTTAAGAACTATAAACCTTTTCAAATTCATAATTTTAAGCTTTTCAAACGTCTGAGATATGTTACCAAGCTTTCGGCTTGAACACATGTTTCTCACTTTTTTCAAACTGCGCTACATAGCGCAGCTCTCATGACTGGATTTTCCATGCTGTGATTGGCCGGGATATAGACGTTTTCGACTTTCGCCAAAAACCGAGCTACTACAATTCTGCGTTTGTGTAGTCTAGTAATATTTTTCCTTACAAAAGTCACGCAAATATTCGATGATGACCTACTGCGTACCATTAAACTGGACAATATGCAGCAATTTTTGTAGTCACTAAAGTATGCTAATAACTACATCAGAATTGAATTTTTCGTAACTGCAGCTAAAATAATCCTCGATAGCTCATGCAATTTAATCGCAGTTTAACAAATTTAATTTTAAAAATACTTAAATCTACAAGAAAATACATTGTTTTATAAACAGAGATACCAAATTCTGGAGATTTTGAACCTGGATGTTATATCAGTTTTTAGGACCCTTGTCCACTGATTTATCAAACTACTTTACTGTTACGAAGCCGCACGCCCGATGCATACAAATCAACCCACCAGCCAGTCACCAAATAATGACGTAGGGGTGGTCCAGAGCATGCAGTAAAACCCCCGAGAGAGAACCTGGTCCTTAAGAACCTGTCAGGCTAATTTTTGCCGGTTAGGTGCCCTTAACACGAGAACCTGTTTAGCCTAAACTTTTGAAACAGGTTCTTGTTCTCTAAAATATATAAAATCAATTCTGTACACTTGGGCAAAAGAACTTCAAAATTTATGTGGTCAGTGCTTCAGTTGTTCTTCTTAAAGTCATTTTTACATAAATACTAATTGGTACCGTATGCAGATTTCATATATGTAATACGCTGAATTAATACCACCAAATTCTCTTAGCTACCATGTGATTTTTTCTTCAGGAGATAAGAACCTAAGTGTTAGTATTTAAGAACCTAAATTGCCGAAATTTGGGCTAATTACAATTTATGTAGGAACCTGTTTAGCCTAAGTTGGGAAAATGGAGGTCCTTACTCACGAGTTTTTTTTACTGTATGTAATCTTACATGAGGCAACGACGATCAACACTCTCAACTGTAATGGCGAAAAAATGATTTTCGTCAATGGTGAAAGACGCGCAAAAATGCCCGCGCCAGAAACCAGTTTTATAAAAACATATTTAAGTATTGAGGAAATTTGGGGCTAAATCCAGGCTATAGCAGAAGCCGTATATAGAAGAAGTCAAAAGAATCCGAGAGATTTGGTGACCCGTATGTCGTTATCAGTGGAAACGGGAGATCTGGAGATTTGTGCTGCATATTAGCGGGAGGTTCCCAGAATGGTTTTGAAGGGTTAAAAACAAGGTAGATGCACACACCATTTTCTAATCAATTACTGAAACTGATTTCACTATAGAAATAATTCCCGGTTAAAAACTGACTTTTCAAACTCTTTGATAGGATTTAAAATGGTTGAAATATAGAAGCAATGAATTCTGGGTCAACATCTACCGAGATCTACAATCTTGATGCACTAGCAATTCACTGAAACGTATTTCTGGGTTATAAAACCTTGCCTTGTCGAGGTTACCGATAACATCCTTATGAGTTGATTTCCCCATCACCAGAAGTTGAGAGTGGATGTATCCTAGCTGGCGATATTGGTTTGCCAAATGCTTGGTGTTCTCCTCGCTTGTCAGCTGTATGGCATCGTTCACACACACTTCAGCTTCCGTGAGGGAAGATGATAGTTCCATTCGCTCTCTGAGGCTTTTTTTTGCCGTGTTGTACAGGAAGAGATTAAATTTGCAGCAAGCAAACTGGAAAGACAAGTTAGCGTCAGTTTTGATTACCTGGCCCATTGCGTCGAAGAGCTGGTGCGCTTTCCGATGATTATCCAGCGCACGTTCTTTCCCCTTAATTGAATTGTCGCACCTCTCTTGGCAAAAGGCGTCAGCAATATGCTTGGCTATCTGCAGGTCATCTGCATCTGCATCTTCTTTGACAAGTTCCCTTACAATTTCGGCGCCAGCCTCGATGTTAAGCGCCGCCAGCGATGAAGATCTAGACCATTCCTGAAGCTGTAATGATAAAGTAAGGCGCCGATCAAGACGTTGAGAGAAGTGCTCTTTATACGGCTGGACATTTGGGTGATTCTTGTCGTGGTCATGCAGCTCCATTAACTTGACCCAAAGACTGCTGTGTCTTATCTGGGGATTTCGCTTTAAAAATCCCAAAAGCATCTCCACCGCTTTTTGTTTCGCACCACTGGCACAAAGATTATTCACTGTCTTAAGAATACCGCGCACCATAAATTTCGGGTGTCCAGGAAGACGAACCCGAAAATATGTTTCATCAAACTGAAAATCCGGTGTATAATTTCCGTTCTCTTTCATTGAACGGAAAATAGTTCGTACTCCTGTCCCTTTCTCTTCGGCCAATTTTCTTTTGACCAGAAATTCTCCCACTCTTCTGTTTCTAGTTTTAACAGGAGGCATATCGCTGTCTTCCATGAAGTGCTCGGGTTTGAGACTTGGGTGTGGGCCAGGATAGCTGATGATGTCGATGTGAGTGGGATAGATACGGATTTTCACAGGGTCAGGATGTTCTGGTTCATAGCCTCGGTGATAAAAGGCATTCACCACCGCCTCTCTGAGAGCTTTTTTAGGATACAGAACATAGGCAAGAGACTCCTCCTCTTTGTCCTTTGTTTCCCTCAGTATGTATTCCAGTGTGCTACTCACTTGTTGGTCTATTGGCCCTACATACTCGACTCCATTCGCAATATTCTTGCTTTGATCATATATGGTTACTTCTGTCTTTGCCCCTGGGAAGTACTTCCTTGGAGATTCACTGAAGAAGAGCAATGCGACATTCCGAGGGACTAAACATTTTACCAGTCTTCCTCCCTGCTGTCTATCTCCAAAACTTCTTACCAGACGCATGTTTTCGTACAGTTGCCGGGGACACTGGAGGTCTTGATCACGAATGTTACTTCCGATATCGCTAAGAAACTCTTTAACAAGACTTGAACTGATGTTCTTTTCGGTGAGCTGGTTTCCCCTCTCTGCGAAAATAAATAAGGACCAGTTTAAACCCCGTTGTAGAAACATGCTGATAAAAATGTTAATGGTGATCATCTCAAAGTAGTACTGGGGTAGTCAATCTAATAGATTCGAAAGATCTTTCAATGGGTCTTTCGATCGATTTCAATGGAACTCTGAATCCATGGATTAAAAGTTAGAACTTTGATCGAATGTAATCGAGCTCACTCAAAAAAGTCGTTTAAACAACAAAATCAAAGTTTCGCGGGAAAATCGATCTAAAACTAAACTGGTCTGTGACACACGCCGTTGCTTGGGCACAATCGAGTAGTTCGCTCTGGGTTATGGTCTCCTGATTCGTTTGGTTAATAGAACCCGCGTCCCTATTCGCTTTGGAACTTGGGAAATTAAATCGAACACAATCTAGTGGATTGAGTTTGGTTGTGTTTCATTAATTCAATTAATTTCGAATGGTTTAATTGATAATATATTATTAGATGACCTATAAACTCACTCAATCCATGAATTCATTGAAATCGATTGAATGTTCGATGGTCTTCGATTATCGAACTAGTTTGCACTGAGTTTGATTGACCGCGCTGGAAGTAGTTCTGATCAACAGTTTACAATTAAGAGAAACATATAAAAAAACTGTTATAAATAGGAGCAAGAGCCATATTATGGCTCTTGGTAGGAGTGACGATCTGTCACTTTATTAACCTTTCAAAAGACCATTAATAATACGTAAGGAGAAAACAAAAGAAATTAATGTTTAATGAGTGTCTTTATATCTGATAAAGACATGGCTAAACTTTACGACCAGTTTTTTAGACCAAAGTAACCCCAAATCTAAATATTATTGCAAGAATGAGTTGATCTTTTTCAGAGATTTTGAAGCCGTTCAAGAAACTCGCAGTCGTGTATTAACAGGTTTAAAAACTCTGGGCTTTGTCTCGAGTTTTGAAGTCTGATAATACAGTTTCCTTTTCTGTGGAAAAACGAAAGCTTTTCATTACGAAACTGTCCTTGGAGCAATTCAACCTTTTTTTCTTCACGGTAGAGCGCTCTGTTTTGAACCAACAAAGGCAGCTTCGGTTTTGAAGAAATGTCCGGTACATTCTTGTACTGTTGTACATTCTTGTACTCTATAGTCAAGGGAATTTTTGTATTTATAAAGCCGTTTCATAGACGTTTTGTGCATTTCGACATCGGCGTGAAAGAAAAACTTCAGAATGTGCCCTAAAGAGAATTCCTCCACAATCCTCGTGATCTCTAGCGTGCTGCTCTGCCTTGCTGGTTTGAGCCAGCAGTAATAAACGGACCGGCAAAGCGGTTGCTCCTTCAAATTGGCGCCAAAAAAAAGGCGCGGTAGAGACGCGCGCATACTTTTCTGTTTCATTTATTTCTTTGCGCCATTTTTCATACATTACATTCTGTGTTATTATCGTGGAGGCCAAGTATATATTTAAGGATATACAATTTAATGATTTTAGGAGACAACATGAGCAAGACCTAAGGTCAACTGAACTATTGTACAATCAGGATATATAAGTCGAGCGCGGCTGCTAAGTAAGAAGATTAAGGGCTAATCCCACACATACCGCATATTTATGTCATTCCGCAAACTCATTTCGCCTTTACCATCACCGTAATAGTTTCAGCCTTGTCTAGGTCACGTCAAAGGAATGGTCAGGCATCCGGTTTAAACCTGAATTGATGTCACGCAAATTAAGTCCATTTTATCTAGTGTACTTGAAGTTGTACATGAAATCTATGGTAAATGTTCAGTTTAGTTCAATAAATCAAAACGTTCTTGGTCTCTTTTTGTTAATTCGTTCGACACATTACTACAAAAGAAGCACAATATACTTATGAGTCTTCTGATGTATGGGGAAATCTAGAAGCGCCTGCTACTCAGGCTAGCGGAAATCTTTTTGCGATCCTACACCGAATCTGTGTTGCCTGCCAGTTTGCCAAGAGCTTCTTTTCAGGACAAAAATTCAAGTTATTAGCTATATAGTATAAAAGTGAGCGGCATTAGTCCAGTCATCGATGCTGATGAAAGAGGGGCAACTACTGCCGCATCGAAATTGGGGCTGTTGACGTCATGATAAAACTGCACAGAAGCCCCGATTCTTATGTACTTGGATGATAAATTTGCATAAATCTAAAGTAGATAGTAAGGAGGCCAGCTATATGTATCACGTCGTTACCGAACTATTAATTAAACGGAATGGGTATTCTTTTTTTTTCAGAAAAAAGATAAAACCTAGAAGTTAATGCAGTAGCCGTACTATCGGGAGTGAGAGTGGCATGAAAAAAAGTTAAGTCTGTTAAAGTGGGGACATTGGGGGGTACCCAATACCGCAATGCCGTAAGAAAAATTGGAAAATACCGAAATACCGTGTCCAAAATCGACGAAATACCGATACCGAATTTTATGATCGGTCACGTTCACTGAAAGCTGTATCCATCTCGCGAGTTTGCCCCCCAAGCATGTATGCACCAGAAATCAACCTTAGACATCGGGAGAAAACATGAGAAGATCTTGAATTGATCGGTAGAACGATTTAAAAGCCCGGTCATTACCATTAAGTCTAAAGTCTAACTTTAGTATTAACCTGTTTAGCTTACTGTTGTTCGTGCTGCATGTATTGACCTGTCTTAGACAGGAGAGTGCAAATAAATGGTACCGCAATACCGTGAACGATCTTCTTTAACCAAAAGGATGAAAAACCACATACCGCAGGGCTAGATGACACCGCAATACCGCACATTAAAATCAAAATTACTAAAATACCGCTTGATAAAATGCTCAATACCGCAATACCGTAAACCCCAATGTCCCCTCATTACATGTCGAAGGAGCGAAGCCGACTGGCAACATGCCTTGAAATTTTAAGAACAATTTGCAAGCGCTTTTGCGTCACAATCTATCATTTTTTAATGTAAACCACACTGACCCCCATCACAATCCTTTGCTTTGAGAAGCGATTACAATTGGGATTCAGTTATACGGCTAGATTTGTTGTTAGAAGGCCTTATCGAGCCTTAGTCGATCGGAACCTATTGAAATCCTTACCTGAGTCTACAGCCATCCTGTCATCGAAAGGTATCTTATTCTGCATCCGCAGTAGTTCATTTCTCTCCTCTGGTGAGGCCTTTATAGTTTGCGTTCCTCTTCTTATGTAATACTCAAATTCCCCCTGGCCGCTTTTCCTACACTGATGTGGGCCATTTTCACTTGCTGTCACCCAGATCGCAAACACATGCTTATTTTCGTATATCTCAGGCGAGAATATTGGATGATACTCTGGCTTGATGTTTGCTTTGCATAGTCCTACCAACTGCTTCTGAATCTTGTCCAGATTCCATTCACGAATACCACAGACTTGTAATTGTCCGTCCTCTGAAGGCTCGTCTTCTACACCTATAATGATGTAGCCACCGTCGTCGTTCATGTAGTCATTTGCAAAAGCACAAATGGTGTGAAGAATTTGCCATGAAGTAGGGCCTGTATTCCAAGACCTTTTGAATTCTACTCTTTGTTTTTCAACTCTATGTACAGCCAAGAGATCGTTTATATTAATAATCAGTCTGCTCGCGTATGTGCTGAAAGCCATCTTCCGGGATTAATCTAAAGTGGCAGACTGAAACTTTCGTTTCTATCGAACAGTTTTAAACATATTCATCGCTGAATCGAGGTTCTAGGCGATGACGTCATGAATATTTTAAGTGAATGTTATAGTCAGGGATTGGAAGCGTGCCATACTTCTCTGTGTATACTTGCTTTTTGCAGTGCTGTCAGCCTCCGATCGGAGCCCTAGCATGGCGTCTACTCTCATCTCGGTCCCCTTAAAAAAACTGATTCGAATTCAGCTTTAGTTTGCTTTCAGTTTAACGCTGCAAAGTGATAAAATAATGATCGTACTACGTGAAAATTAACTCTGCAAGACATCAACACGACACCGAAAGAACTCAAAACAGAGCGGGAATGTAGCCATAGAATACTGCAATGCTGTACGATCAGCATTGTAGTATTCTGCTTGCAGAATTTCTGAATATGTCTACTTTTCATTTTTGCTGATCAGGTCTTTATAGGTCCTTTATTCGGCATATTCGTTTGCGGTCCTTTGCAGTCCTTTGTGGTTAATGTTTGTACTTTATGTATTCTGGGGCCGTAGATCTCTTATAGATCACGCTGGGAAAATAAGTGCTAAAAATCGGCCACAAAATGTGTCCAAAGTTTGTTTAAAAATATGCGTGGAATGTTACAAAAATCTCTTAAACTATAGAAGACAATGAGTTGAGACTTTCACTTTGTATTTGTCTTAAGTTTTTCTTTCCAATTCTCCATTTTTTGAGTTAGTACTGCGCATGACCAAAAATCCCGTTTTGTGACGTCATCAGTTGTGGCGTCACGAAACTGACATTTGAGATTTCAAATCGGACAAGTTCTTCAATTTTATGCGCACTATATTTCTGCAAAGTATCAGACTTTCAGGTTTAATTCTCTTGGAGGAGAAGTCTTTGCGAGTTTTGATTTTTTTAATTGGCCACTAGAGGGTCACGTGACTCTTCACCAACAAAACGCCTATTCCAAAATTTTCCTGGAGTTAAATATTGTTGCCTGTATTAATTTCAGGGTCATGCCTTTACAGGAAAGGAAGTTATAGCCCCAAGAACTCCAAAAATGTTTGTGCCTATCACGCCCCCACTCAATCTTTTGGCCGATTTTTACCACCTTTTTCCCAGCGTGATCCGATATGCCGTAATTCTTGCTTGGTTCTGTCCATGTTTTAGAGGTTGGTTTTGGCCAATTCTTTATTTTCTCTGCGAGACATCAACTTGACACGTGGACTCTTGCCCCCCAGAAGACACGTGGCATGGCGTGGTTCTGTGGGTGTTCAGAGATCTAGGTTAGAGCTTAAATCAGAGTGCGCGGGTATTTTTCATCAGAAATTTCTCTAGTTGTTACACCATACTGATAAGCCCCAAAGAGGGCGAAACAGCTGTCTATGGCTACAATCCCGCTCTGTTTTGAGTTCTTTCGGTGTCGTGTTGATGTCTTGCAGAGTTAATTTTCATGTAGTACGATCAGCATTGCAGTATTCTGCTTGCAGAATTTAATTTGTCTGCTTTTCATTTTTGCTGATCAGGTCTTTATACATCATACGTTCTTCGGTTTGCGGTCGTTCGAAGTCCTTTGTGGTTAATGTTTGATAAAATAATGAATTTGTTTATATGTGAATAGACAGAGAAGAGTCATGAGAAGATAAAAGCAACAACTATACATACTTAGAACCTACGATCTGCTACTGTCATATCAGGACGACGCAGGCTATATACAGACGGTTTATTGAAAACGCACCAACCAATATCTGCATTCATTTGAGTTGGAAAAAGTGTCTACAGGCATATTTTTCTGTGTCCGATAAGGCCGAAAATCACACTAGTGATAGAAAAGGAAAGGAAAAATAGAAAGAGAGAGAAGAAAAAAGTGGAGAATACTGAAAAAAGCAATGGTCAGTTCTCTTAATGCTCTAAACTGCTTGGCAAAAGAGTTTCTATTATCAGAAAACGTTTCAAAAAATTAAGCTTGGATATTAGGAGGTACCTTTATTCAAAACTCGCCAGGTGGCATTTTTGTACTCAACTGAACTGAAACAGCAAAGCAACAACTGAACTAATTTTTTTAAAATCAAATTTGTATATTCCGTCGCAATGGTTTCTTTACATTTTTATGACTCTTGTGAGCAGTACTTTTTTATTTCGAAAATCAAGATTGATTCTCTTTGCCGGAGACCCCTTGGAGATCAATATTACTTAATTTATGGTTAGAGTCTACCTAACGTTAAAAACAGACTCGGGATAGCAGAAATAACTTGATAATTGAGCCTGCTAAAAAAAAATCAAGGGAGTGGTACAACCCTAAGCGATACCTCTGATGGGTAAAAATATGGCTCTTCGTCCTGTGGTCTTAAGGGAGAAATCTGCAATTTCCATACATGTACCAAAGCGAGATTGTGTAAGGTCCTCCATCGCTTTCTTGTCGCCAAGACCGAAATGTATCTTGGGAAGAACGTACGATTGATCGATGAACAGAAT
>NC_133204.1:32714007-32761507 GCF_958299795.1 Porites lutea | reverse complement strand
CGTTAAGTCAAACACAACACGCCTATTGAAATAAGCACAGTCTTAATGTCACTTCAAAGTTCATAAATCCAGCCTAGCTGGGGGCTTCCGCACTCGGACCGGGTATCGTCTAACAGGAACAGGTTCACTCAAATTTGGTGGACTGCTGGCTGCAGGGTCAGCCACTGGACTTGGTGGCAGAACATCAGTCTCCATTTCGCTGGCTACTGGCTGCTCACTGGCTACAGACACTGGGTCCTCACGACTCTCAACCTGGATTGGAAGTTCTGAGGTCTGGGTAACAGGGTTGCGGCTTGGTGTTACTGGAATGCTGGTATCCCTCAGTTGGTCTGTGTGTCGACGCCACACTAAGCCAGGTTTGACTTCTACTTCGTAAGAAAGGGGGCCAAGTTGTGTGCGGATGATGCCAGGTACCCACTTTGTAATACCAGTGTAATTTCGTGCTATCACTGTCTGACCGATGGAGAATTCTCTGGTTACAGCACCACCCTTCGTGACGGTTTGGTCTATCTGACGGTTGCTTATCTTCAAGCGGAGATCTGGTTTCAGCAAGTCCAGTCGAGTGCGTAATCGTCTTCCCAAAAATAGCTGAGATGGCGCTTCTCCAGTGGTTGAATGGGGGGTATTTCTGTAAGCTAGCAAGAACGTTGCCAGCTTAATGCTCAGAGGTTTTACTTCCGTTTCACTTTTAATGGCTGATTTGAAACTCTGCACACAGCGTTCGGCTAGACCATTGGTGGCAGGGTGGTATGGAGCAGATGTCAGATGTTTGATTCCATTTCTCTTGAGGAACATCTGAAACTCTTCAGATTTGAGCTGTGGCCCATTGTCACTCACTAACTGGGATGGCACACCATATCTAGATCTAGCAAATAAACTTTGCAGTTTCTCGATGGTTTTGGTTGAGGTCGTGGTGTCCATTTTCTCTATTTCCAATCATCTAGAATGGGCATCCACGACAATTAAAAACATGCAGCCGAGGAAAGGTCCGGCAAAATCAATATGGATTCGCTGCCAGGGTGACGATGGCCATTCCCAAGGATGTACAGGTGCGGTACTAGGTTCAGCCTGCATTAGCTGGCAACCCGAGCAAGTCTTCGCGGTTTCCTCAATTTCCTTGTCGATCCCTGGCCACCAGATGTAGCTTCGCGCTAGGGCCTTCATCTTCACCACTCCAAGATGTCCTTGATGGAGTTCTTCAAGCACTTGTGGACGAAGTTTTGGAGGTACTATGACTCTGATTCCCCACATCAAACAGCCTGAGTGTACTGTTATCTCATCCCTGCGAGCGTAGAAGGGGTCCAGTACAGGAACATGGCTGCTTAGCCATCCTTTAGTCACCATCTCATGGACTTGACTCAAGACAGGGTCCCTTTGGGTTTCTCTTCGGACATTGTCAACTGTGATGGGTAACGGCTCAAACTGCATCATATTGAAAACATTTACTGGATCCACAACTTCTTCTGCTCTCTTCGGTTTTAAGTGGCAGCCGGGAAAGGCCATCTGCATTGCTATGCACTTTAGTGTTCTTGTACTCGATTTGGTAGTCATATCCAGCCAAGAATAATGCATAGCGCTGTAGCCGGGCTGCCGTAACCACTGGAATGCTCTTGTGTGGGTGGAAGATGGATGTTAACAGCTGATGATCAGTATACAGGGTGAAAGATCGGCCAAACAAATACACATGGAATTTCTTGACTCCCCAGATTATTGCCAAAGCTTCTTTGTCAATTTGCGCGTACCCTTGCTCAGTTTTTGTTAGTGTCCTGGAAGCAAAAGCAATGGGTCGCTCAGTCCCATCATTCATCACGTGGGATAGCACGGCACCAATTCCCACAGGGGATGCATCACAAGCAAGCCTCAGTGGCAGACTGGGATCATAGTGTGTTAATACTTGCTCTGAGGTGATCATTTCTTTCACGTTGTAGAATGCGGTTTCGCATTGTTCCGTCCATTTCCATTGATGGTTGGTCTCTAACAACTGGTTCAAAGGGTGTACCACTGTGGACAGATTGGGTAAGAATCTGTTGTAGTAATTAACTAACCCCAGGAACGACCTCAGTCCAGCTACATTGCTTGGGCGAGGCGCTTTCAAAACTGCTTCCACTTTCTCTGGTGACTTGTGGAGACCATGACTGTCAATATCATGTCCACAGAAGGTTATCTTCTCTTTGAAAAACTCGCACTTTGTCTTGTCTGCTCTTAAACCATGAGCCTGTAAGCGACGTAAAACTTCTTCTAGGTTGGCAAGGTGCTCATCATCATTCTTTCCAGTGATGATCATATCATCAAGGATACAGCTTGTTCCAGACGTCCCTTCTAACACTTGATCAATGGTGCGCTGCCAGATAGCAGGTGCAGAGGTGATACCAAACACTAGTCGGTTGTACTGGAACAGTCCCATATGGGTGTTGATTGTGAGGTATTTCTTTGAATCGTCTTCCATCTCTATTTGGTGATATGCTTGGCGGAGGTCGATCTTTGAGAATTTCTGCCCACCAGCAAGGTTTGCAAAGATGTCTTCAATGCGAGGAAGAGGGTACTGCTCTGCTTGTAGTTCTGGATTCACTGTGATCTTGTAATCACCACAAAGTCTGACGGAACCATCTTTCTTGGGGACAGGCACAATCGCTGTGGCCCATTCACTCCACTCCACTTTAGTGAGAATGCCTTCATTCTGGAGTCGCCGCAGTTCCTCCTCCACCTTCGGCTTTAATGCATACGGCATCGGTCTGGCCTTGAGAAAGCGTGTTTGGCTGTCGTCTTTAAGAGTTAACTTCGCTTTGGCTGATGTAAAGGTGCCCAGTTTATTTTCAAAAACATCAGAGAACTTGTCTAGCATAACGTCCAAACGCTCTTTAGGACTTGAGGTAGCTAGTGAAGCCTGCAGCGACTTGATAGAACACCAGTCAAGGTGTATGGTACGTAGCCAATCTCTTCCCATTAGAACAGGACCCTTATTCTTGACGACATACAGGTCCAGCACCTCTCTTTGGTTTTGGTAATCCACGGGTACTTTGAGCACTCCTACTGGCATAATGTTTTCCCCGGTGTAGGTTTTCAAGGACAGTCCAGTTTTGTGCAGGGGAAGCCTGGTAAATTTCTGCTGGTAGAGGTCAAATGAGATGATAGACACAGCCGAACCTGTGTCCAGTTCCATCTTAAGTGGTTTACCATCAACATCCAAATCAACCCAGATAATATCATTGCTCTGTTTCCGCACATTGTGTACCTCGAAGGTGGCTAATATGTCTTCATATGCATCAACATTAACATCAACCTCAACAGCATGTACCTCTGGGGTTTTGGTTGCTTGCTTAGGCTTGCCTTGCTGTTTGGAGCGACAAACTCGCTGGATATGGCCTTGTTTTCCACAGTGGTGGCAGATCTGGTCCTTGTAAAAACAATTGTGTGTCATATGTGTGTTCCCACCACAGCGGTAGCAAGGGGGGGTGGTCGGGACCCGGGACCCGGTTCCGGTTCACTGAAAAACAATACAAATGTGGTAGTTGAGGTAAACAATAGAAATGTAGTGTTGGTCGTGGTTGTCTGTGAGCCTTTAATCAAGTGGGACACAAGACAATGTTTCTCAACAGCTTCTACGATATCTAAGACAGCAAAATATTTCGTCTGTTCCCCTTTTTTCAGCTATGCATGAGGTACAAGGAAACATAGATGGCGTCATCTCTCAAAACGATCTTCGCGATGATGAAAAAGCTAAGCGATACCTTCAGTTGCACAACACTGAGATACCTAGCTTTTGAAGAATAATTAATAAGGGACTGGTCAAAAAGTATAGGTGGGGGTGGGCCGGAGCAGAGAGGGGGTGGGTCATGAGGTTTTGAACCTTGCGCAAGGGGTGGGTCGTGCAATTTTCAGCTACCCTTAGGGGGAGGATCACCCTATTTTATTACATAGATAGGCACTAACTACTAACAAGACAGTTGACCACACTTGCTATATAAAACACAGCCAGCTGGAATTATTGCTAAAATACTCACAAACCTGTTGTGCGAGAAAATGCAAAGGGTGACAGGCTGCACATCTATACGGGCATGAAACCCTTAGTTAACCTTTTTTTTTGGCTCTAACAAGCATGTCCTTTAATGATTTTCCTTTTTTGTAAGGTTTCTATCAAAGTTTTTGGGTAGCCTCTGTCCATCAAGCGGTTTTTTTAAATTTTGAATTATTTTCGTCAAAGGTTGTTTTTGAGGAGTTTTTTCGTAGGATTCTTAAGGCTTCTCCTTTTTAACAGTTGGAGGGTGACACGAGGTGAAATGAGTGTGCAAGAAGGTTTCCATTTGTTTAAAATGTGTCTTTGCATCAAGGATAGATTTTTCCTTGACTCTTGTGCCTTTGTATACAGCCGTGTCTAAAATCGCAGTCTCAGTGTCAAATGTTTCGGCCGTGAATTTAATAGTTGGGTGATGTAAGTTTGCTTGTTCAATGAAGGCTTCGATGTCTGGTTTACTCATGTCCCGTAGGAAAAAGGTATTGTGTATGTAGGATTTCCACAAACTGTTGTTCTAAAGATGGTTTTGCTTAGAGTTATTGTTTCAATATACGCCTTGAAAATGTTGGAAAAGGAATCAAAACTGCTGTCTTTGTGCCCACTGCAGTTCCATGGTTTTGTGGGTAGTACTTTCCATTGAAATGGAATAAATTTTCTTTGAGGACTATTCTAAGCATTTCCGGCAAGTAATGTTAAGGAATGGGTTGTCTTTGTAGAAATTTTCATATGCTTTGTGACAGACAATTTCAATATACCCTCGTTTTGCGGTATATTTGTGTCAAGACTCGTAACGTCCATCGAAACAAGAAATGTTCGGATT
This sequence comes from Porites lutea, assembly GCF_958299795.1. Taxonomy (NCBI): domain Eukaryota; kingdom Metazoa; phylum Cnidaria; class Anthozoa; order Scleractinia; family Poritidae; genus Porites; species Porites lutea. The sequence continues at coordinate 32,756,675 of NC_133204.1, read as the reverse complement.
TTCACATTTGTCTTTTCAGTGAAAGGTATCATGTCTGTGATTTTGATATTGGTTGTAGCATTGTATCAACAAATTTTGTAAAACACAGAACAAGGTTTTATTGGATTATTAAGAGGAAACCACACATTCATGTTTTAACAAGGGGGTGGGTCATGGAATTTCCAGCCCTGCTTTAGGGGTGGGTCAGTCATTTTTGTGCCGAAGGGAGGGGGTGGGCCATGTGTTTTTTATCAACCACATTTCCAAATGCTCCGGCCCACCCCCCTATACTTTTTGACCAGTCCCTAAGAACACGACAGCCACGTGCGATCCGATCAGAAGATATCAACAGTGGCTTTCCAGTGGCTTTTTTTTAGTTAGGGTGCAAAGAAAGTCACTTTACAGCCTGTCATCCAGGCAAGCTGTAGCTAGCATGTACTAGCCCACAAGTCATTTCAACTAGCCCCCAAGCCCTTTTTGATCAGCAGGATTGATTACAATCCTTCTGTTATTTGAATTTTTGCCAAAAAACAGCACTTACCCGTCAGGCAAGTTGAGAACAAAAGTCACTAACCCGATAGCAAAATCCACTAGTCATGGGCTATCGGACACTACTTTCTTTGCATGCTGCTTTAGGTTTCCTGCTTGGCTAAAACACTTGCCACACTGTTACATTCAAAAGGCTTCTCCCCAGTGTAAACTCTTTTATGTACCCTTAAAATTCCTGCTTTGAAAAAACACTTGCCTCATTGTTTACATTCAAAAGGCTTTTTCCCTGTGTGATTGCTTTCATGCACCCTTAGGTTTCCTGCTTGACTAAAACGCTCTCCACACTGTTTACATTCAACTCAGTTAAATTAAGGCATGGGCCTCAATTTGCCTTAATTTGCTCTGTTCAAAAGTGAGGGGGTGGTCTACATCAAAGAGCTTTAGATGAAGAGACATAAAACTTTGCCAGCTTCCCATATTTTTAGTTTGTGTCAATTTCGTGCTTTTAAAATTATGCAAATTAGGTCGCGTGACCTCCATCGGTTGAAAAAGCTTGTTCTTGAAACGGCAACACTTTTTCGTGTGTCCCCAATTATTTCACCGGTTGCATGATGTTAAGACCTTTTAATATATCACTTCTATGCTTGGCCTTTTTTAGATATTTAAAATCGAAGGCATTAAGATGGGATACAATTGCTTTGGGGGACTGGGTCTAGTTGAAAAAGCCGTTTATTTTCTAAAACAGTGAAAAATTCAAAAAAGGCCAAGCACAGTTTTGTAGATGCTTGCATGACACATTGTCCTAAACCAGTCCAGTTTAATAACTCACAACAAAAAGTGTTGCCATTTTTGTTTAAAGGCTTTTTATTGTTTTCTGGCCGTGTGGAGTCTTGTGACAACATTTGCATAATTGAAAATCACCTAATTGACAGAAACCACACATGTATGTATCTGGCAAAGTCTCATCCTTTTACTGCTTAAGTTCTCAGAGATGGACCACCCCCCATCACTTTTTGACTGAATCATTGGGGACCCATGCCTTAATTTACCTGAGAAAGGGTTTTTCCCCTGTGTGAATTATTTTATGTACCCTTAGGTTTCCTGCATACATAGACACTTGCCACACAATTTACATTCAAAAGGTTTTTCCCCTGTGTGAACACTGTTATGTAACCTTAGGTTTCCTGCTTGGCTAAAGCGCTTGTCACACTGTTTACAGTCATAAGGCTTTTCCCCAGCGTGAACTCTTTCATGTCTCCTCAGGTATCGTGCTTGGCTAAAACACTTGCCACACTGTTTGCACTCAAATGACATTGAGCTAGAGCTTATGGTTTATCATCTTGTGGTTAGTGTTTCTATTGACATAAAAAAAGAATCATTATTTGTAAAAAGCACAACTTTATTTCAATTTTGCGGTTATTTGGTGTGAAGTCTCAAATGCAGGGTTTAAATAAAAGGACATCTCCAAAACCTGAAAAATTACGGTCAAACCTGTTTTACGTTGACCTGCATTAAGCGGTCACCCTCTATCACTTTTGTATGTTCCAAAAATCTTTTCACTATAAAACTGACCTGTAGTAAGCGGTCATCACTATTTAGCTGTCATTATCACCGTTTTTGTGGTCCAAATGAGCTATTTTTTATTATCTCAACTTCTACTAAATGGCCTCTATGTCATGATGTACCATACAAGTGGAATAGATACCCTGTGCATGGTGTCCAGTGGTTTTTTACTCCCTTTCGTTTGGCTCGAGAAGAGGTAGAAACACTTTTAGGCCAACTTGTTGTGTTAAGGATATTTCACTTTCGCCCCATATTTCTTTTCTTGATTAACTCTTAGGTTTGCCAAGCCTGTACCAAATCGTTAACCTGTATTGATCAGTCAGTTGGCCATTCACCATGGGTGACTGCTTAATGCAGGCTTGACTGTAAAAACCTTAGAGAGCTCCTTAAGAATAGGTGGCCACAACCTTGAAAGAAAAAAAATTAATTTCTGGCAGGTGGCCTGTTAGACACTAAGATCTATCAATCCATCTGTCCTGTCTGTACAGTTTTCAGTTATAAAACCTATACCTCAAGTTAAGAAAGCAACATCATTTGCCTATAAAATAGGGCCAGAAGTAATTTCTCAACCAATAAACAGGAGCTCTAGCTCTCTGAAACATCTCTTTTAGTGTGTTCTTTTTCTCAGTCGCAGTAGACATTTTTGTCCATAATTATAACAGAAATGCTAGAAGTTCTGTGTAATATGACTGTTAAGATGGCCCAGTGGGCATTGCTTCACTTTGAGAAAATTAGGGGGGGTTATGTCGCTATTTGCTATCTTTTTACTTAAAGCTAAAACGTGTTAATGTATCTTTTAGTTCTAATTCTGAGCAAAGAACATTGAAATAAGAGACCGCAGTGGAACCTTTGATCTCCCAATTTGCCTGTTTTTGCGTCTCCCTAATAATTGACAGCTCCTTCCTTTCTAACATTGACACCATTTCACATGCATTTTTCCACCAACAATCAGCTTGTCTGTTCACTGCTGTTTGGTTTGGGACATACGTTCTGCTGGTATCTCTGCGGTATTGCAATGATGGTATTGTAATGAATCCCAGACTTTGAAATAAAGAGGGTTCCCATTTGGAATTGGAGAGCAGTTCTCAACTGCAGTTCTTAAAGTAACAATAATGATGATAATAATGTTATTTTCTGGCTGAGTCAGTTCCTGTGCATGGTGTAGGTTCACGAGTTCTTGAGCAGCGGAAATCGTGTGGGGATTTTGATGTTACTGAAGGACAACTGATGGGTCAGATGTGAACGATCAGAATCAGTAACTGGTTTACCAGTGAGCAGGTGCAATAAATCAAGCAAGAGGTATTGGGTGAGGAGGCCAGGAAGAAGATGTGATTCTACACCTATCAGACGATGAGGCAAGAGGATGTGTTGGTAGAGTTGGCCGCAATAGTGTACATGAACCAGACGATACTAGTGAAAATTAGAATAGTAGAATAGTGGGTGAGGAGGAGCTTGACACAGAGATGGCTGCTATTCTGATGACGCTGAGACAGTTGTTTGAAGACAGTTCATGGTGATAGCTTTGCAGTACAGAGATAGAAACCAACAAGAGAAATGCTGTGCTGAAATTTGTTGGCACAGACAATATCACAGATGTGCTAAGGCAAGTCGAGTGAAATGCTATTTTAATGGACAGAGGCAGTTCAAGCAGAACAGACTATTTACCGCCAACCGGAGGCAGCTTTCCAGAACATTAAGGGAGAGAATGGGAAAACACTCCTTCCTGATCCTGAGGAAACAACAAGGTTTTGGTTAGATCTCTCAGGTGTCCCTGTCCAGCATGATGACAGTAAAGAGTGGATCAAAGAAGTTGAAGAGAAGTTGCAAACGATAGTGCAGAGGCAAGCTGACATTACTTTTCCCGAAAGGGATGTCCAGAAACAGTTGGAGACTAGATTCCGAATTGGAAATCTCCTGGGCCAGATGACATACAACCTTACTGTTAAGGTTGAAATGCTTTTAAAACCTACGTGCGCAAATTGCAAGGCATTTGAATGACTGTGTTTGTGTTGGCCATGTGTCGGACTGGATGGTTGAGGGCAGAACACTTATCATGAAGGGTAAGAGCAAGGCTACTTTGGTGGAAAATTATCGACCAATTGCATGTCTTAACGTTTCGTGGAAGCTTTTGACTGGAATCTTTGCTGAGAAGACATATCTTTACCTTTTAGTGAGCAAGCTACTACTTTATGAACAGAAAGGGTGTGGCAAAGGTTCAAGGGACACCAAGGACCACCTTGTCCTTGATCAAGCTTCAGTGTTCAATCTAGAAACAAGAATCGCCGAAAGGCGATTTTTAACTGGGCTGCCAAGGCGCTATTTTTTCTGAGGGGAGGGGACGGCTAGACACACTCAGACTACCATAAAACCTTGTCGCCGACCATTGCGTGAGACAGAATCTCCCGTGAAACTGAAACATAAACTCATTCCGAACATTGTACCCTTTTGAAAGACATTCGTAACAATGAAAATGAGTACCATTTTTAAGTGGGGCTGTATAATAACTTTTAAATTCCACCATTATGAATAAAAATAAACAAGTTAGTCATTAATTCTAAGCAGGAAACTATCTGCATTATTTTTACGCACCCCCAAAATATAGCGTGACAGTATAACGTGACTAATTTGATGTAACCGGAAATTCCAAAAATTATTGTCGTTCTACGAGTATAAAATGCGACAGGGTCAGCTACTCGCCACTGGGCTAATTTACTCTAGACAGAAATATTTTATTGTATGAAACATAGAAGTTTTCTATAAAACAGACAGCCCATTGATCTGATTGACTGCCCATTGATCCCGATCCAGGGGCCTCACTGACTGCACTGAGACTTTAAATAGACGATCCTAATTTGCGGTCTACAGTCTACATGAAAACGCACTATTTTGTTCCACAAGATAAAAAAATATCAGTTTTAAGATTTTCCTTCTGTTATTTTTCTCTAACTTACAGGAATAACATCCTTTGCATTTTGTGACCTGAAAAAGTTTAAAGATTTCTCTCTCGCATGTTGCTTTAATCAGCACGCACTTTAAACAATGTAAATAGATGAAAAGATCGATAACATTTTTTGATCTGATACCGATATGAGTTAAAAATTCGCTTGAGGTCGCTGTTTGTCTCTCGACACCCATGACTAAGTTCTTCATGGCAGATGACTATGCCGCTTTATAACTCCTCCGAAGTTTTTGTGCCAGCTAAACAATATGGAAACACTATTCACAGCCCTTGGATATTAAAAAGACTGAACGTAACGCACAGTGTGCCCTTGTTTACCTCTGATGACATCTGCAAGCGAACTCTCTCTTTGCAAGCGATTCATCTCAATGCACAACAATTGACCCTTATATTAATTAAAGCCCTATGGTTCATTCATGTGAATGCTGTTTTTGCCCCTCACATTTACTGTGTTTGTTCGTATTCAAAACACCTTTAGGAAAATAAAGGTCGTGTAAGTCATGTGTATTATGTTTCGAGATAAATGGATTATACTCTTTTTTAAGTTCCCATTTTGCGGTGACTTCAGTTTACATCTCCATAAAATGGTACAAGAAACATCACGAAACATCACGCAAGCTGAAAATTTACAAAGACATGTTTTTTGAAACTCGCTAATGCTGACATATATCGTGCTTGCTGAAAGGGCGAAAACAAAGAATTGTGACAAGATCATGTACAAAAATAAATTTAATGATGAAGGCTTAGCAAGATACAGATACAAACAAAAGCAAACCCCTGAAACCTCGACCTGGGCTTCACTTGTATATTCTACTCAGTCACCAAACATTGTCAGTAATAGCTCCTATTTTCCTAAGTTGGTCTTTGTAAAGCTCCCGGATGGGATGTCACGGTGAAGCTTTGAACTTGTGTGCGAAATTCTCAAAGTTCCTATTTTTGTCCGTGTCTTGTTTATCCTCAGTATCCGAAATTTAGACCTCCAAAGTGGCGTGTGTTGCATTAAATAGAAGGAAATATTTAAAGGAAAAGCCAGTCTTCTAACATGGCAAAGTTGTCATGTGCCTCGTTCATGGACGTCTATTTCGTAACATCAGGATTCATCTGACATTCATCGGCAACTGAGTTGTTCGCTTCACTAAGTACGACAGCTTACAATCAAGTGTTCAGCCATGGTGTCGTCAACTGGTGAAATACTTTGCTCATAAATTGTGCTTATTAATTGCTCGTGTACTACATCGATCGATAATTCTCTCTTTGAGTTCACGAAACGGCCCCGACGTTCCAAACCTGACGCTTACCGTTTTTCTGCACAGACGACGAAAAGCGAATTTATAACTGGGCAGCCCTGAAAGGGGCAGCCCAGTAATTAGTCAAAATGGGTCTTGTGTCCCAAATGACGTTTTAAATTGGGTCATTTCAAAAATGGTCTGGGTCAAACTATGATATTGAGATTTTGAACTGACATCATCATGGTCCTTTTTCCTTCAATCTTCAGAAATTCTATCATTCTGTATACCTCTTCTGACTTCAGAAAATTTCTTCAATGGGCGCGGAGGTGTTTCGGGTAAAAACATTAACAGTCACTTGTCACTCAAATTCATTTCTGTGTATTGCAGTCTATTTTGCCGCCAGAGCGCCCCGCAGAGCTTGCTCGCAGGTTAGTGATAACATTATATCAACAAATTTGACTCATAAATCGACAATTACAAGCTTTCCGCTGATCGATTTCGGGCGACGTAGCTAGCGGCTATCTGACATTTGCAGGATTTCTATAATCAAACGTAACTGAAAAATGAAATTTTCTTAGCTTTAGTAACAAATTTCGCTTATTTGGCTAAATCCCAAGCACAAGATGGAACCAAAAAAGGTAAAAATCGAGATGGACTGAGATATAAAAAAACCCTACCAAGGGATCCTGTAACCACAGACCACCCAGGTTAGATGCATATATTACCCCCCTCCCCCCGCCCCAACCCCAAATTTTGCATAACCTACCGTAAAATTCCGAAAATAAGCCCCTCCATGTATAAGCCCCTCTAAATATAAGCCCCCCAAACCGGTAACGCAAAAAACCCTCCGTTAAATCGCCCCTCCAAATATAAGCCCCCGGGGGCTTGTACTTTGAAAACTGCCCTCAAATACAAAGTAAAACAAAGCAAAAACGATACATTTACTTCCAATTATAAGACTAGCCCAATTGATTTTGAAACGCAAATTCCCTCCGTAGATAAGCCCCTCCAAAAATATGCCCCTCAAAAAGGGCCTTTGAAAAATATAAGCCCCGGGGCTTATTTTCGGAATTTTACGGTATATTATTTTCAAAGCTTTTGGTCGCCCCAGACTCAAACCCAGTCGCTATTTAAGTGTTTTTTGGGGTGAGAGAAGATTGGGGATTAGGTTGAGGCGCGCGCGGGGTCTCATGGGAAAGGAAGAAGGAAAAATAGCGAGCTATTTTCTCTCGCCCCAAAAAACACTTAAATAGCGACTGGGTACGAGTCTGTGGTCGTCCCTCTGTGGGACATCCTCGGAGACCCAGGGGCAGTTAGTCGGGTCGATAAAATGTTCGTGGTGAAAGTTTACTGTAAGATCGAGACGAGCCCCTGGGCACTTACTCTTACCGAACCAGTTCCAGAAGCGTTTGAATTGCCTGCTTCTGATTGGCCAGAAAAATTTTTTTCTGGCCAATCAGCGAAGAGAAGCTGCCGGGTGACTCTCGTGTTTTCTTACACGACGTAGTTTTCCTCATCGATCGCCATAGTTGCGTAGCGCGTTCAACGGGGAAAGTTTCTCGACGAAAGTTTCAGAACAAAATGTTAACAACCCGCAAAATTGCAACCTTTAGCACGGCTACAAGAAATAAACACTCTCCGATGAATTTTTAGGGCGGATCTTTCCAAGGTATCGTAAATTTTTATTGTTGATACGATACGCGATGCATGACTTTCACTTTCCACACCTTAATTTGTTCACATGGTTTAGTATATTACACCAAGCTTACATTTTAGATGTCCATGTTCGTTGCACGACTTCTGAAACTTCTACAGCGTGAAAATTTCCGTTGCACGGGCCACCCAACTACGTCGATTGATCGTGGGAATTGCTGGCTTGCTGCAGTGCACGCACCTTCTTGCTTTCGCGCCAAACTCGATCCCTTACCGTACGTATTTTAAATACAGCCGTTGTGTTTAGTTCGAAATCTCGGTCCGGTTATGTGCTGAATCCTGACTTGTTAAGTGAGGTCGATTTTTGCAGGTTGTGTGGGTTTATTTTTACGGATAAGTGAAGAAAAAAACATATAGGTAAGTTTGCGAAAATGTTTGAAAGTGGTTGGTGTGAAAGTTTTGGAGGGCAATAAACGCGCAGTGTGTGAATCGTGTAGGTACAGAGTTGAGAAATCGTGGAAGGGTGGGATGTCTATATAGATATTTTTGTAGTCACTAAAACTTTACAAGAAGTGAACGCTCTTAAGGAAATTCCAGGGAGAAGAGACCAAGCAACAGGGACACTTTCCAAAGATCCAACTTCAGCTCTTGATTTCAAGGACCTGGGTCTCTGGCTTACTAAACCGCATAAGAGAACCTGGGTTAATCTTCACTGTGATTAGAATTATGGCTAATATAGTAGAAATGAATTTTTATTATAAGATACATGTATAAAAGTCATTTCACATAATATGTGGTTTTTTGCCAAACTATTTATCTATGATTGACTTGATGTTTCCCCTTACTGACCCCTTCAAACACATCCACAGTGCCATTGTTTTAACTCCCTTGGAATTGATGGTACAAGATTGGACTTATTTTGAAAAAATAATGCTGCAATATTAACAATTTTCCTTTGGTGTATTTGTTTGATATTTCATAACTTCCCTATCATAATTCTCCTCATCTGACAATAATATTTTTCATTGATAATTCTTTTTAAATCTTTAAACACCCTCTCTAGAAAGGTAAAAATCTTCATTGCATGGTCACAATTCCACACAGTGTCTTTAAAATACTTTACTCAGAACATAACTTTTACAACTATCAATTATTGTTTCGTGTAGAAGACAATCAGAGAATACAAATTCTAGAATACAAGCAGTGAAGATTTGATTCTTGAAATTCCTGTCACAGATCATTGATTTTCTTTAAGCAGACTAACAGTCTTTGGCACCGATGTCGCAACATAAGTGGCTTGGAATGATTCTGCTGTTTTCATTACTGTCATCAAAAAAGGAAAGAGTTTTTTCTCTTCTACAGGTTGTACGCTTAATGAAATCTAAAAGAAGAAAGACTTTTAGAATTATCGAAAACAGTAAGAGACAATTTCAGCACAGTTCCCTTTTTTCCAGAGAGTGTTGGAAAACAGTTTTTGTATGTTATATGTAGGTATACCATATTTACTTGTGTATAATGTGCACCCGAATATCATGCACACCCCATTTTTCTAGACAGCTTTCAAACAATATACTCAAGTATACTTGTTGGCCACCTAGTAAAACAAACCCTTTGGGGCAGAAAGAATCAACAAATTAAAATAAAATAAAATATTACAGCTCCCTAGTATATACATGACTCAAGCAGTATTATGAGTAGACATGTGAACTCCAATAAAAAGGTAAAAAAAAAATCTCAACAGCTTAAAAATAAAACTAATGTAATGGCATCTGTAGTTCTGTATTATGGGGTGTTTTTCCATTTATAATATGTAAATGTTCAATTGCACTATTATCTTATTTAAGCAGTCGCAAGGCTTACTTCATCACCTTTCAATTGTCAATAAATGGTGACAAAAAAAAATGATAATTCTTGTGAAAAGTCTGTCAGCTTTTAGACATAAGATTACTGAGCATCCTTGAATAAAAGCCAGATCTATTGTTAAGTATAATGAGGGTCCTGAAGGGGGGATATCAATCCTATTGAAACTGTTTAACCCTCAATTCACATTTTTTACATTTTTTCCCATTCTCAGTGATAGAATCCCCCTGCCAGTGACTTAAATCCCATTTTTCCAGAGCAACAACATCCCATTTTACCCCTTCAGAACTCCCCACAATGAATTCAGTGTAGCAACCTTCCTAGTAAACAAATCAGCATACGTACCAATGAACAGCTGTATGTACCTGCAACAGGATTCTTCTGGTAAAACTCCTTAAAGAACATTGCCCTGAATTTCTTGTCCCCCAGTTAATGATTCCGGGCTTCCATACAACAAAGAAAATGCTCCCTATCCATTCAATATTTCTGATCTTTTGTTTTGCTTTCCCCTAAGAAAGCGGCCTGAATTCGTAGTGACCTCGAGTACTTAACCTGGTCCACAACAATTGACATGAGAGGTGAAATCACTATGACCAGTGGATTACTAGGGAATTCATAACCTTTAGCATCTAACGATTTTTAAACCCCCTAGCTTATAGGCAACATTTGGAAGGTTAGACTCTTCTATCAATTGCCCAAAAACATCTCTTCTTTCCACAATCTTCTCAATAATAAATCTTTGCTTCGCTTTGAACTGTACCACTGTACCACAGGAAACAGAGACAAGCCTTCTAATTCTTCAAGCGCTTGCTGGAGGTCTCCCTCAAATCTAAAGTTAACACTACTATGAACTTCGGCAGAATTCGTACGGTCAACTGCTGTAAGCTTTTAAGCTTAAAAGTTTCGAAAGGAGTTTGGAGCGAAAGCAAGAAGGAGGCACTGCAATTAGCCGGCATTTCCCACGATCAATCGACGTAGTTGGGTGGCCCGTGCAACGGAAATTTTCACGCTGTAGAAAGTTTCAGAAGTCGTGCAACGAACATGGACATCTAAAATGTAAGCTTGGTGTTGTATACTAGACAATGTGAACAAATTAAGGTGTGGAAAGTGAAAGTCATGCATCGCGTATCGTATCAGCAATAAAAATTTACGATACCTTGGAAAGATCCGCCCTAAAAATTCATCGGAGAGTGTTTGTTTCTTGTAGCCGTGCTACAGGTTGCAATTTTGCGGGTTGTTAACATTTTGTTCTGAAACTTTCGTCGAGAAACTTTCCCCGTTGAACGCGCTACGCAACTATGGCGATCGATGAGGAAAACTACGTCGTGTAAGAAAACACGAGAGTCACCCGGCAGCTTCTCTTCGCTGATTGGCCAGAAAAAAATTTTTCTGGCCAATCAGAAGCAGGCAATTCAAACGCTTCTGGAACTGGTTCGGTAAGAGTAAGTGCCCAGGGGCTCGTCTCGATCTTACAGTAAACTTTCACCACGAACATTTTATCGACCCGACTAACTGCCACTGGGTCTCCGAGGATGTCTGTGGGATAGCCTGCGAAAACATCCGTTTCTCCTCGCTCTTCGCCGCCGGGGACGTTTCGCGAGGAGAATTCGTAAACAACAGCTAAAACAACGTAACTACTCCGTCGACCAATCAGCGCTTCTGACCGGATTCAGGACAGAGTTTACGTCATCAGCATGGAATTTCTATCGCTGAGTGGCAGACGTTACTCCGCGCGAAACGTCCCTATCGGCGAAGAGCGAGGAGAAACGGATGTTTTGCAGGCTATCTGTGGGACTATATATCCTCAAGAGCATTTGCAAAGAAAGCCTTACCAATATTGGGGTACGAGTAGTTCAACTTCCCCTGATCATGCATCGCGTAACCGGGCAACCTTCCATTCGCACCCCCCTTGCCATCCCCCTCCGTCTCATCCCTGGCCAAGGTGTCGCCAAGACCGAACTGTATCTTGGGAAGAATGTACGAATGATCTGGATGCTAATGCTGTGTTTGGCTTTCTTTCTTCTCCTGCCTCTCAAAACCTTTCGAAAAATATCCTCTTTCTTTAGTATGAGAATTTTGACGAAGTTGCTGGTGGAGCAAGGGTTGTTCTTCTTTTGTCTTGTGTTGATATTATCCCATGCCTTCATCCCAGAGCGAGACGGAATGTGCCACAAATCTGAACAGTCTTCCTGATGACGTTTTGCTGGCCATTTTAAGTTTCTGTGACACCAAAAGTCTGTCAGTCTTATCTCGCGTGAGCAAAAACCTTTATCGTCTCTCCAAGGATGATTATCTGTGGAGAAAAATTGCTTTGCGGTGTGTGAACGTACGTCCCTCGGACCGAACGTAAGTGGATCTGTCGTGTTTGCAAGGATCACTGTATGCTTAATTGTAAAAAAGTAAACAATTTATTAAGCCCTAAAAGATAACAAAGAACTAAGCTTGATTTTAAAAAATGTGTATTCATCAGCAATCATATAAAATGGAGTAAAAATATGATAATCAAAGGTTAGTTTCTTCTGATCCAGCTTCCACAAGCCACTTGTTCAAGAAACTTGCATTTATGACCATGAAGATCAAATTTCTTGATTTTACACAATTTCTTATTATAATCCAGTGATCCATTCAGAGAGTAGCTGTTGTGCATCCTGGGACTCACAGAGGTACCGAACTATGAGTCTCAGGCCCAAGATTATGAGTCCCTGATCCACATTTAACGTTGTATTTATGCTACAGAAATGCAGGGTCGGGACCACTCAAAAAAGTTGTATGGTACATGTACTGATACAATTTTTGTAAAAGAATACTGGAGTTTCCACAGGGTCATAGGCACCTATAGTGTTTAAAATAATCCAGTATTTTTACAAACTCTTGCGGTACCATACAACTTTTTTGGCTGGTCACAACCCAGTTTTTTGCTGTAAACTCCACCATGCCCAAGTAAAGTCTTGCTGGATGGGTACCTCACATATGCATTGAAATCCAAGACATTTTACCTGACATTTTCCTTTGCAATATTTTTACATTTTTCTGTTCATTTTTGTGTTTTTTCTACCCCTCTAATGCCCCCTTCACAAGTTGCATTTTTGGTAAATTTGATTCTGAGGATGCCAGACCCTTTACTTATAGGACACTTGTTATTATGCTCATTAGACATGGCTGGAACTGGAAGGAGATCTTTAGAGTTTCATGGAATTGGACACATGGATACTGTAGAGACAGGAACATTCTGAAGTTTAAGTGCAAGTCAGTTGAGTAATATTAATCATTATTTATAACACTAATGTTTATGTGAAAGGTTTGAACCCAGGAGTCATTTCAAAAGTAGGTTGAGTTTGATCGTCCAGGTGAACGTGGTCCTGAATAGGACTGTTGTTGTTGACAGTGACTGACGTTTCGACAACCTGTGCGGTAGTCATCTTCAGAGTCAAAGTGAGTTGTATCACGTCAGTTGATGGTATTATACTCTGGTTATTGATCTGATTGGTCAATTACGTGGTGATGTTATATTTATAATATTTATTGGAGTTAAACTGCATAGAAAAATGTTCATGTTAGTGTGTATGTACAGTCAACTCTCTCAAAGACGGAGATCTTTAATTAGGACCGGCACTTCTGTCTGTCTTGGAGAGAGTTAAATAAAAGTAGTAAAGAAAGGCTTGGACCATTCTAGGTGTCTGATTTACAGACTTGTCCATCTTATAGAGGTGTCCATTAAGAGAGAGTTGACTGTGCCATCTCAATCTTTTTTTCCTTTTTATCCATGCTGCTGTGTGTGTATGTGTTAATCAAGGAAGTGAAGCTGCTGTAACTGTGTGCAATTTAAGATTAACATTGGAACTGTGAACTTCTAGTTGCATCAAGTATATTGTAAACTTCAATGTTATCATATCTCTAAACTGTCTATCAGTAATCTGGTTAATGCTAAACATTTGCCTCTGAAACAGGGGGTTGACATGCTTCCCCAGAAAATTTTGAAAGTTCTAAGCCCTAAAATGCAATTTTCAGTGTTCCGGGGACTAAATTGAGGACATTAAAAGAGCATGTTTTTCATTCAAGAAAATCAGTGTCACTCTCGTTAAACCTCTGATCGATCAGTCACAATCAATTCCTACAAGCAATGAACAAACAATGAAAACTAAATTACGTACTTTTGCACATTAACAAATTCTGCGTAAACCAACAAAGAAACCTGTGAAAATTGACTGAAAGATAGCGTTTACATGACTAAAACATAACATAAAACCAGTCGGCCTTTATGAAAACACATCATAATTACATTTTCATTCAGATTTTACGATAATTATATTTTTTGTGGACAAAGTTATTTAAACTAGTTCCTAAGTTCTTCCTGCTAGGAAAAAGTAGCCGACCTCTATAAGCAAAGTAGCCGACACGTTTCGTCAGCCATCAGTGCTTATTGAAACCCTTGGCCCTGGGTCATTAGACACCCTGTTTTGACAAATGCCAGTTTATTCTTGTTTGAATGTTTGTATCATCACATCAGCTGTAACAACCTTTATCAACTCTCTGCATGTTTGACTCTGCAGCCTTATGCCATGGATTCAGCTTGGAAGATCCAAACAACTATTTGTCGCACAAGCTTCTGATGTCATCGTGTATCAGAACAGAAGACGTAACAACAAGCAGTCCTCATGGGAACCCACCAAGACCTTCAGGGGTCACCATGGTGATGTCAGCAAATTTGTTATCGCTGGTGATCAGTTGGTGACTTGTAGTGTGGATAATTCAGTTCGCACATGGAGCCTACAGACAGCTGAATGCGATGGTCTCTTTTATGGTCATACTGGTGATGTACACAGTGTAGACTGTTTTGATGATGTGATTGTGACAGGATCGAGGGATAAAACTGTCAAGGTGATGTTTTAAAATTCCTTTTAATCCCATTAAGAGTCACTTAAAAAAAAAAAACTAAAAATATTTCCAAAATACCTATAAGTGCAAAAAGTATGAATTCAAAGTTAATAATTTAGAACACAATTTAACCCATTTGCCCCTGGGAATTTTGCTAAAAAACACATTTTGAAGCTAGTAGAGGCAGTTTTCTAGTCATTGTCTTGCTATAAAGAGCTAAAACTTACCACAAAGTTGTTTGCAACTCCTATTGATTTATATAAAACAGGATTTTTGAAAAACTTATGTACTCCGGAGTTACCAAGTTTGTCAAAGATTGCAACATTCTCTATGATATGATCTCAGCAATACAGTTTTCGCAGTAAGCACAGTACTCAGCATGCTATACTTGATATTGTTAACACAATTCTCCAAAATATGGACAACGGAAAATTTTTCGTGCGGTGTTTTCATTGATCTCAAGAAGGCTTTTGATACTGTTAACCATGAGATTTTGTTAGCTAAACTTGAAAATTATGGTATTAGAGGTGTAATCAACTCCTGATTCAGATCATACCTGACTGATCGAAAGCAAACTACGGAAGTTAATAATGTTGTGTCTGAGGCTGAGACGACCTTGTGCGGCGTGCCACAAGGCTCAGTCCTCTGACCACTCTTATTCCTACTGTACATCAATGATATTTACAAGTCCTCTTCGTTATTTGCCTTTTATCTATTTGCTGACGATACTAGTATAATACTTGCAAATAACAACCTAAAGGAACTCAAAACACTTGTTAATCGCAAGCTTGGCAATGTCAACGAATGGCTAAAGGCCAACAAACTGTCTTTGAACATAAAAAAATCAAATTTTGTAATCTTTCATCCCCGGCAAAACAATAGGCCCTTCATACCTAGGATTAGAATTCTTGACTCCGTGACTAACACCTACGCAAACCTTGAAATGAAAGATTATGTAAAATATCTTGGCTTAATGATTGATTCAAATCTTTCATGGAAATATCACATCGAATCTATCTGTCACAAAATCAGCAAGTTGTTAGGAATTATAACTAAGATTTGACGTTATGTCCCGTGTCATGTTTTACTTTCAGTTTACAACTCATTAATTGTCCCTTACCTGACTTATGGTACTTGTGGTTGGGGAAGCTGTGCCCTGACATTTCAAAGAAAGATCGTAACTCTACAAAAACGGGCCTTACATCTCATTTACTTCAGTAAGTCTAAGGAACACGCCGTACCCTTCTTTCTCAAATCAAATTGCCTTCGCCTGCCTAGCCTATTTTTCAGAGATTGTAGCTATTTGTTGTATGATATCAACAGACAGACAGCACCAGTTAGTATACTCAATCAGTTCATTAAAACAAGTCAGATTCTTAATTACAGAACAAGATCTGTCTCTAGCGACTCGTTTTATGTTAAGTTCTCTAGAACCGATAAAATGTATGCCTTTTTCACGAGAATTGGTGCCCAAATTCCTTATTCGATTAAAATACTTAAATGTTCGTCCTTTCGTAAAAAAATAAAGGAATAATTTATTACTAAATTTCTTGCGGTCAGAAGATGATTATGTCGAAGTCTCCCATCTTATTAAGTTATTTAATACTTTAGGTTAGCCTCTCTTCGTAATCGTTATGTACTTGCCTTGTTTTATGTTAGTTTAAATTCTATTTACTGTATAGTAGTGTCTTCACTGTTATTTAGTCCATCTATATATAAATCTTGTTTTGTAATAGCTCAGCTCACCCCGCCTCGATTAGTTTATAAGCTATTTGCGGGTGGGAAAGTAATGTAATTAGTTATTCTCCAATTTTCAATAAAGTTTGTTGTTGTTGTTGTTGTTTTGTTGTTCTATATTTTGCGCCTTCTGATCCACATGCAAAATATCAGCTTGCAAAGCAAGGGCATGCACAGAAAGAAAAATTTTGAGATAGTATTTGGGTTTATAGTGACACAGCAGTCTTGACTTTTTCTTTTCATTTTCTTTCCTCCCCTCTTCTTTCACTCTTTTTGTCTTATATATAAATTTTCTCTTGCTGGGCATTTAGTAGGTTTTTGGTGCAAAAAAGTTTTTGGGGGATTTATAAAGCTTTTTAGATTTTAGAATTAGTTGAAAGGAAAGGTAGGTGGGTAGTGAAACAAAATTTTCCTGGAAATTTTTAAGTCTATGGTGGCCTATTTTGAGGAAAATATTAGCTATATTTTAAAACAAAAAGGCAGAAAAAATAAAATAAAACGAAAAGTAAAGGGAAAATAGAAGAGAAAGAAAAAAGGAAATAAATGGTAGATGTACACAAAAATTGTCAAGGCAAGGGATTTTTTGCAATGACAGTCCTAGGCCACCATACAAGTCCCAGTGGTACATGGTTTTTTGCCTTTTTCTCTGGTCACCTCGACTGAATTGTGCTCATTCTGAAATGTTTTGAAAGATCTCTTCACCCTGTACAAGTTAGTGGATGAAGCTTTCCTTGGCCCTTAAAACTGATGATATCATAAGCGGTAGAAGGGACCTAGATCCGTGCAGGCAGTTACAGGCGGTTCAGGGGCGAACGGGTTATGGTGCAACTAACCCCCAAAACTGTGTTTCAGTTGAAACAAAATTTTAAAAATAATTCACCTGATGACTCAAGGTTCATAAAATTCCCCCGCTTCCATGGCTGCTTAAAGTTATGTCCCATTACCGAGCATTTGTCTACCACGTGTAATGCTTTTTATGATACATAATTTCTTTCTGTTTTCTTTAGAATAATGTTTGAGTGTGCTTAAATCTTTAGGTGTGGTCCCAAGATAGGAAGTCTTGTGTTCACACTATTCATGTTGAGGATAACATTTGGTCAGTGTGTCTCAACCCCAGCATCAGGTACAGTCTACTTTACTCATTGATGATTATGGTTTTTCTAAAGTGTACCAGTATCCATGCTTTCTCACCTTCCCCTCCCCTCCCCCACTCCCTCTACAGTTCAGTGGGCTTGCTGTGGGTACCAAATTAGCATTGGCAGCTACTAGGCTCATTTCCTATGTTACACTAGTCCATGGATGTGCAAACAAAGCACAATATCCAAGATTGCAGCTAACAGTAAATACTTCAGATAACTCAGAATTTTGTTGATTTGTATATACAGGGCTGTCAAAAAGTTTTTAAGTAGCAGGCTGATAATGAATAGTAGGCGGCTTTGGAACTTGCACCAAAGGTACTGAGGGCCATGGTACCTACAATGAGGGACAAAAGTGTTGACACACTTCCGTAAAATGGCCCCTTTTTGCATAGTGGATATACTTATCCCCTTCCCCTGTCTACCCCAACCCCTTCCCCCCAAAATCAATGTTGAATTTTGGACCCTTTGAAAGTCTTTTTTTTTACGTCAGACAACATTGATTCGGGGGGTCGGGGGATTTACGGCTTTTAAAAGGAATGAAATAATAAATGAATTAAATGTTTGTTAAAGCACCCGTTTTAAACAAGTGTGTCAACTACTTTTGTCCCTGATTGTAGTAACATTTTGAAATTTAGAGTCTTGGAAATGGCATTTCCAGAGATTTTCAAGTGGTATTTTCCACCGTGGAAGCCATGTTGTTTAGTCAGAATAGTCAGGCAAGACTGGGAACGATGCCATCAAAATGTCCCAGGCGTTCCATGAGAGAGATTGCACGGTTCAAATGTTTCATAGATCTAAACCTGTTTAAATACCTTATTATAGGAAATTAACGCTCCATGAAATTAACGCGAATCGTTAAAATTCCTGTTAATTTAAGTCGCCTTAATTTCGTTGAGCGTTAATTTCCGCGACGTTAATTAAGTGCAGCGTTAATTTCTGCGCTCTTAATTTCCAGTATTTTAACCCCAATTTTGAACCTGTCCAGACATTCTTGACACCTAAAAAACATTACGTACAAGCTTTCTTTCTTTCCATTTACCCTTTATTTTTCATCTTTCACAAAAGCTAAGGAGAAGGTTTACAATATTTCAAGTTCATGTTCATCGTTGTCGCTGTCAGAAGTGAGGTCAATATCTTCTCCTTTGATTTCGGGCAAGATAGATTTCGAATCGTCAACGTAGTCTTTCTCGACAGAATATGAGAATCGCGTTAATTTCCTTTATTATGAAATTCTCCCTTCTCTTTCGCGTTAATTTTCTTGTATTCGAAAGTTGTTTTCCATTGAATTTGCATTAATTTAAGTCGCGTTAATTTCCAATACCTTAATTTCATGGAGCGTTAATTTCCTATAATAAGGTATGCATCCAATGTCATTCAAAACTGGGAAACGGTTGCTTTGCAATATTTTATTCGATGGTGCTTATGTTTTGTTTGCAGTATGATAGAAAGAGATGGAAATAGCTGGCTAAGGATGGCTAACAAGCCAGCTGTTTTAATTGGCTGGCTACTGGCCCTTATTGACAGCCCTGTTTATATATTAATTATTGTAACTCGCATTTCCTCACCATATAATTCATGGCCGTAATGAAAAGTACATGTACAGTAGAACCTCCATTCAGGTGACACCCTTGGGACCGAGGGAAGTGTCCCCTGCATGGAGTTGTCCCTTGGACAGAGGTGTCCCATAGGAGAGGTTCCACGACTGTAATGTATATTCTTGATCAGACGTAACAAGGAGTTGGTCTCCTGTAGTGAAAAGTTGAGTGCATTTTTCAACTGTAGGTGCAGGTACACTTTCAACAACAAAAACAACAACAACAACACTTTATTTCACCCCATAATATACAAGAAATAAAAATGTATAACAATAGTACAAACAATGATAGGGGCGCTGGCTGCCCGAAATAACCTAAGAGTTAAAAATGCCAGGCCTTGTAGAGAGTAACAAAGGTATTGTGGGATCTCAAGGGAAACATTAGCATAATCAAATATTAATTTATATGTATGCCTGTAGTTGCTATATACAGTGTATAGTGTGTATTTTATTTTCATGGTATTAGGTGTGTTGCAAGTGGCGGTGGTGGTCATATCAAAGGAGTATCGGCATTGCAACTTTGGGATATTGAGAGGTAGGGCTGATGTGTCTTTAGATGATCAATATTTGTCACATTATTTTAATTGATCAAATTTGATAACATCATACATACATGTAGGCATACATACAAAATTGAGAATAATATAATGAAGTCTCTCCATTTTGTTCTAACATGTATATAAGGGTAACTTTTGTACAGATAAGAGTTGCATTTGATACTTTTGGAAAATTCTCTTAGAGAACTACAGTCAACTCTCTGTAAGATGGATACTTATATATGGGACCAGCATTAAGTGTCCATCGCAGAGAGATGTCAGTCTTAAAGCGAGTCAAATGGAGGCAGTAAAAAAAGGCAGGGACCAACTATTTATGTCCGTTTTACTGAGACGTCTGTCTTTTATATAGAGGTGTCTTTTAAGAGAGAATCACTTTACTAACATTTTTCTCTTACTTGCAGTGGAAAACTGATCACAAGCCTGGTCTCTGGTGCTATTAAACTAGGAGCTGGTGTTCGGGGAATGAAGTGGGAATCACCTCACACTCTGTTGTCTTGTGGCTATGATACTAATGTCAGGCTCTGGGACATACGGCTTAATAATTATAGGTGAAACATGTTCTTCTTCAAACTAGCTTATTTCTTATAATAATTATATTGATTATAAATCTAATGAGATATTAGGGAGTCATTGGTTGGTGTTTCGATGGCAAGTGAAGACTCTCTTAAACATTGCCTTGTGATCTGGGGCCCATTTCTCAAAAGTCGTGGAAATGGTAATAATATTAACTCAGTACCAAAGCCAAATATTTAAGTAAAAATCTCAAGGATAAAAGTGTGGGCTTGGTAATTGGCAAGCCTTTTAAGAAATGGGCCCCAACATTTGGCCCCTGTATATTTAGAAAATGTGCACTTTCCCAATCAGTTCATTTTAATTAAATGTTTGATCATGCAATGAACTCTTTTCAGCCTCTCATCCTGTGTTTTAAAGTGGGAAGACCCTCATGATTCAGTTGTGTACTGCATTGATTCTGATAACAAGTGGATGGTAATCAGTGGAACCAACAGATATGGAGTGGTGAGTCATAATATTATAGCTGTTACCCTTTTTGTTAAAGTTTTTGTTATGTATTATAATTTATTTGAAATAAGGTCTGAAGTTTGCAAAAAGAATAAGATTATAGTTTTAAATTTATCTCTTTCTTGCCTAGTCCCCATAAGCCTCATTATCGATTGTGCCAAAGTGTTTCGGGTCATGTGAAACAAGTGAAGATGTGAGGGCATTTCCCACCTGTTCACCTCGGATACATCACCGAAGTGACTTGTCAGAGAGGGACTGGGAAAATGCTGTACAGGGACTAGGAAAGCCTCTTCCATGATGCCAGGATGTTGTGTTTTTAATGTGTGTCTTTCCTTGGGGATAAGCATAGGTATATAGCTCAGGGATTTTAGTGACTTCCTTTGATACAGTGCATTACAGCTGTCAAAGGACATCTGTTACAGGTTAAAGTTAAATTCAAGTTTATTATGAAAATTGTTAAGCTTAGGTTGATTCTCATTGTCCTTTGTCTCTTAACCCTAATTCATGAATATTTGGGGATAGGAGACACAGAAAATAGAGAATCAACCTAAGTTAAAAAATTTTAACCTTCGGAAAATAATTTGGACCTGTACAGTATGTTGCCCAGTATCCGGACGGTACCAGTATCCGGACACTTAAAACAAGAACTCAATTTTTGCGGCGCTCTTTTCAGTTATCGGTAAACAAAGTATTTCGAATGAAAGCTGAACATTTCGGCTTTAAGATGAAAGTTTTGGCGAGTTGAAAGCTTGCGAAACAGTCACAGAGGACGCTGTTCTGTTCAGGTGAATGAACATTTCATGGCTAATATTTATGCTGTTTACTGCGCAGTAAAATTAGCGCTGCTCAGTAAAGGGTAGGTAATATATAATATTTTCAAAGAAATGGTTTTATATTTAACTTGAAGATGCTAAAAGAAGTCAGGTTCTCAGAAAGTTTATTAATTCTTCTTGAAATTCGATTTGTTTGGAATAACAGAGCCCAGAAACATTCACTAAGTATTGATGTCAGGTGCACAGTATCCGGACAGTTTTTTCTTTGCTGTACAGAATCGATGAATTAGCTGCATACATTATTACCGGGGCCTAGCCGAAGGCTGGCACCGGTCATAAAATGTAACGCGTTTCTGTGTTTTCAAAGTTACATTGTTAGGGATATATCGCTGACTGAGATGTGTCGCTGGCTCGTTACTTTCATTGAAATCTTATCCGCCGCACGAGTCGAGGAGTCAAGAGAAAGATTATAGCTTTTTGGACGACACGTTTCCCAGCCTTTAGGATGTACTAGTTTATGAGCAAAAACTTGAGAGTGAATACTTGGAAAGACCAATTTACGCGTGATTGCTTAAGAGTGAACCTTCCATCGTGAAACTTATCGAGAAAATAAGCGACTTATCAAAGTTATCTACATTGAGTGAACCTTCCATCATGAAATTTATCGAGAATCAATGCGAACACTTATCAAAGCTAACTTTATATCATCTTAAAAAACGTGCTAGAGGGCGATCTAGACGTGCTCGTGAACCGAGCAGAATTCCAGTGCTATTTCTAAGAGGTCTCAATAACAAGAATAGCATGTTGAAGAAATTTGTCTTCAAAAAGATTTCAACGATTCACATACTAAGTCTTCAAAGCTCCATCGCTATGTTAATAAGGTGAGAAAACTTTATCATGCACGATATAAATGTAATAACAAATGGGATCCAAAGATAATTAACTTCAATAAAATGGCTTTACCCAAGAAAGCTTATTTGTTGTCTTTCTATACTAGCAGGCAGTATCACAGGATAATGAAACTAAAATGTAAAGCACGTCAATATTTATCATTGTTTTCTTGCAATTGTGTGAGTCATATGACCAATTATGTGAATTTCAAACTAAGTAAAGATGTTGAGAAGAATCCAGGACCTACTCAATACAACACTGATCATCATGAAGTAATAATTTATTAGACCTTTTATGCAAAATCACAGCTTAACAAGGCGGTTGATCTCTCCTATTTCCTCTGAGAATTTGATGCTGTCAAGATTAGGTGAACTTGGTTTACAATCAATAGATGTTGGCGGTGCAAGTGATTGACAAAAGTGGCCCCGGTAAAATTCACGAAGTGATTCTTGTTATTTTATTTCATATCTATAACTATAATTAAAGCTTAGGATATATGATATAGTCGTAAAATGTAATTCTGCTCAACTCCATACGGAAATTTTCTTCACTCATTCGGAGGCGACTTGATTTCGTGTGCGCCGCTTGTTTCTTTAATTTTCTATATATAACCGAAAGCGTCAGAGTTGAACCTGGAATTCTCATACTTTCCCCACTGTGACTGCTAGAATGGGGTTGCAATGGTCTGAAAATGTCACAAAGGGATTGAGAGATGTGAAAGAAGGAGGAATTAGTGCTAGAAAAGCAGGCTTATTGTAGGGTCTGTAGGGACTGAGCATGAAGAAATCAACACTGCAGGTCAGAACTAAATAGGAAAGTGACCTTTGACCGTCGCATTGCGGTCCCTTCGCCAAGCTTTTTTTTAAAATAAAAAATGAAGAAAAAAGTCGTTTGCAGATTGGCTAATTGAGCTAGCAAACCGCGGCTTCGACATGTCCACGGATGTCTTCCTTAAATCAGTGAAAAAGTTTCTAGACAAGGAAGTAAGAATTATGCCATTTAACAACCTGGCTCGCGTTCCCCACCATACCCGAGTCATTTGTTATGTTTTATTTCACGATGCTAGGTTATATTTAAATCAGTGAAAAAGTTCCTAGACAAGGAAGTAAGAATTATGCCATTTAACAACCCGGCTCGTGTTCCCCATCATACCCCAGTCATTTGTTATGTTTTATTTCACGATGCTAGGTTATATTTTTGGAATCGATTGCCAGACTACTTTGCAAGTGCAAGAGAAGCTTATAAGTCGCTTGCCTGTCGAAATTTATGTACAATTACGTTGTTATTGTTGTGTCCAAATACTGGGCCAGCTGTCCGGATACTGGGCAACATAGGAGCTCTGCAAAAATATTAATTTCGCCATGAAAACAAAGGCAAAAAAGTTAAACTGTCTTTCGTCATATTAAGGACTAAGTAGATGTTCTCTGGGCCAAATTTCAGAGCTCTTGCGACTAACAAAGGAAAGTTATTGCAATGTTAAACTTAAGTGTCCGGATACTGGGCAACATACTGTAACATACACAAAATTTAATTTGACTTGGAGACTTGCAGCTTTTCCTTGAAAAGAAATAACCATGATTGACATGAGTAGACATCTGGCTAGATTCATGATAATTATTTTCAGAAAATTAAAACATTTTGCTCAAGCAGCAAAGAAATCGACTAAAATTTGGGCGATTTTTATATAAGTGTAATCTCAAATTTTATGAATAAATTATTACTATAACAGAGGAATCTCAGTTAAAGAAAAATGCAATGTGAAAACAGCGTTGCAAGCCAAATGTAAGAGAAAAGAAGGAAGAAAATCAACAGCTCTGTGGATCTAATGCATCTATTTCATGACTGATATAAGAACTAAAGTATGATTTTCCGGGCAGCAAGGGCTATTACAACCCAATGGTCATTCTTTTGTTATATTATTCTTTTGTTACTTCATTAAGGTCCGCATATGGGATAAGAGATTTTGGAAAAATGTTCAGGTAAGAAACATTTATTTTTGGAGAACATTCTGTGGGTTATAATATGCAAAATACAACAATGATCAGTGATTATTAAAAGTTATAATTTATATAAATTATGGTTTTCTTGCAGATGTACTATGCTGGGATGAACTCCCTTAGTCCTGTATACTCGCTGGCATTTAACAGAACATCGCTGTTTGTTGCTTTAGCCAGTGGAGTTAGAGTCTTAGACTTCAGAGTGTAAGTCAGAGTGGTATGAGCACAATAGATATGCTTGTTTTTGTTGCCTAGAGTCATTTATCACGTTCGTCAGAACACATCTTAATCTGCTGTTCCTGTGGTGCAAAGGCAGACATTTTCTAGCCTGTTCCAGGAGTCCACGGATAGTGGAGTGTGGGGCGAAGGAAGATAGCGAGAAAAAGTTACCCCTACCCCACCCCCTTGTTGTTGTTCTCTTTTTTTTGCTCTTTTTTTTGTCCTGTCAACACAATCTAAATGCATGGAACAGGCTAGAAACTTTTGAGCTATCAAGGGTGACTGCCAAAATTATTAGCCACCCCTATTAATTTTATCAGGGGCATCTCAGCTGCAGGAAACAGGACTCCTTTGGATATGCTTCATTTCCTTTAGTTTCGTTTTCGTTCAGATTTCATGCTTGTAGAACAAGACGAACATTGATCCATAATCAATGATTAAATTACTAGTAATTAAAAATAAAAAATAATAACTACATTACTGTTAAAAGTGCAAAATGGAATAACTGTGAACCTTGTTTGAAATTTATATAGCTTGTCATCTACTTGGACAGTTTTGAACTTTGCCAAGTTATCATTATGTATAAGGGAAGAAACTTGTCCGTGGGGATGGATACGTAGGAGATGGACATTTGGTTGGGGCTGTGCTGCTGAAACCCTTTGACTTTGACCACGTTGCATTAAAATTGCAACCCTGTTTAAGATCCTAAATAATGAAATGAAATACTTTTTTCAAGATTGAAGATCTCTTAAACCTATACCATGCAGAGCGGCACATACCGAGTGAGCCAAACATAGAGTCCCCCCCCCCCACCTTTAGGGTGTGTCCATCTGTTAACTCCCAAGGAAACCATTTTCCATAATTATATGGAGGCAAAGAAACAATGCATTAATTTGTTAATGAAATTTATATTCTGTAGTTCCAGAAAATATCCATACCCCCCCCCTCCCCCACCACCACCACCACCATGGAAGGCAGCAAAAATTCCAAGGAAAGCGGGGGGGGGGGGGGTCCAAAAGGAGGCAATTTCCTAGGGTTGGGGAGTGTCTTGTCAAGGGTTTTTCCAGGGGCTCCGAGTAAGATTGCTGAGTTATTAAACACCAGCAGCTGCTCGGTTGAGCAAGCTATCAGATATTTTACTGTTAACAGTCTTTCAAAACAGTAAAGTTCTATTGTTTTCATTGTTGTTTTTTTATTTACTATCGGCTGAATGCTTTTTTTACAGCTATGGGATAGTTAGTTGTCATCATCTCATGAATAATCTTCAGGTTATTTAGCTGTTGCTGTATTTTTCACCGTAATGTTGTTGGGTTTTAGCAAGAGAGAATGAGCTACTCTCTTGGTTCTAGGAAAGATAAGTAAAAAACCCACTTGGGGAATCAGTGTTTAGTTTGAATGCAACTAATTCTTTTACAGATGGCATCATTTGTGTCGTGCAAGGTATCGCCCCATGTTTCTCAGTGTCTTACCGTTAATCATTAACTAAGAAAGACCTTTACAAGGTAAAATTGAGATTATTAGATGCATATTAACATGAATAAAGGGTTTTTTCTCTTTAGCACAGGAACAGTCATCTTTTGCATAATAGTATAGGGCAACGGCATTTTCGACGGAAATAGTCTTTCTAGTAGGTGCCAAACCAAACTGGCAATCCCAGGAGGTGGAGGGCGGGGTCTGACAAATACCTTCTGGAATGGAAATTCCAGGGGGTTGGGGGGTCTAAAGCCAAAATGCCCTCCGTGGGGGGTGTGGATATTTTCTGGAACCATACATTGAGATAATTTTAAAGAAAATGAGCAAAAACTTTATTAAAAATCTAACATACATTTTACTAACAACATAATTTTTTCCGAGTTTTGTGGCTCACAGCCACTTTGATTTTGAGTATTGCAGCTATAGAAAAGTGTAGTTTAAACATTTTTTCCTTGTAATGTAACAAGGGATTTTGTCATGACACCTTATTGTATTCCTTATGAAAGTCAAGGACACTAATCTGAGTGTTGATGTTGTGCATAAATTTTATCTTTGCTTCAAATTTTATTTTCCTTTGTTTCAGTTTCATTATCATGCATTACAGTAACCATACCCAAGAACAGAGGATAGACAAGGACAAAACTGAACCACAACATTAACAATAACTATCAAACTAACCTTCAAAGGATTGTACCCCAAATTGGGTGTAAAAAAGAATACCTACGGGTATTTTGTCCCTTCATCTACCTGGTTCCTCCCCTTTTATCCACTCTGTTTCTTCCTTGGCAGCTTCCTCACCATCTGAATCTCTCTCCTCCGCAGAGGCTCCCGCTGGACTCAAAGAGGCCTCTGCGGAGGAGAGAGCTATCTGAACTCTGAACCAAATTATCTTTTCAAGTTTATTAGACCAACCAAGTTACTTAGGCTCAATTTCAATAAACCCATTATTAGGTTGTTTCCTGGACAGGCCTAATTTTTAAAATATTTAGTTACAAATTATAGTGCTTGGGATAGCTTCTGTGAACTAAAGTGAGCCAGCTAGGTTGTAAATAAGATTTTGCTTGTGAAGACATGAATTTATTGGTTCTTGAGATTTACAAAATATTAAGATCAACACATGTCACATGCCTCTTTAGTAACTTTAGACAATGCAATACATAATAATAATAATAATAATAATAATAATAAATGGAAACTTTATTGATAACAAAGCTAACTATAAAATCCTATTTACAGTTTATTTCGCCTAAAGTATTCAGTCAAAACACTATTTACAATTCCTTTCGATTAAAAAAAAAGGACACTTAATTTCCATTGAAAAAAATTATGCCATTAAACGTATATATATTCGGAAAAAAAAAATCAATTAAAAACAGTTCAATTCAACTAAACTTATTTTAGGAGCTCACGCCATCATCACACACGCTTGGGTAGCGTTTAAACTGTCTATTCACAAATCCATAGAATTGTGAAAAGGAGATAAAGGAGGTTATCCCTTTCTAGTTTATCTCCTGATAATAAAATAAATTAAAACATTAATTATTTACAACTGTTTAAAATACTAAGTATAAAATAAAATCTACATAGTGTAAAATATATTAGTAAAATCCGACTAGTGATCTGATATCAATGCTGCATTCTGATTGGTTGAGCTACTACTAGGCTATATGTTATAGCCCACCAGTAGCGAAAAGCCCCGGCTTTGAAATTCAAAACAATGGCGGCTGAATCGCGTTTTGCTAGCTAAAGTTGGTTTGTCTCGATAGTTTTGACCAACTAGTTTTATTTTCCAACCAACCAACCTATTCCACTGATATTAATATTAAAAGGAAATAAAGGGAGATGTAAAGAATCAACCATAAGAGGACACAGAAAAAATCTGAGCCCCAGATGGGATTCAAACCCATGACCCTCTGTGTTCTAGATCGGATGCTCTAACCTCTGAGCTACTGAGGACTTGTTGGCGAGCAAGGATCATTTTTGTGGGTTGGACTTGCGAACCGCATCTCGCAGTCACACAGTCCATCACAAGCAACACACAGAACACGGAGGGTCATGGGTTCGAATTCCATCTGGGGCTCAGATTTTTTCCTTTAGAATATTAATATCAGTGGCATAGGTTGGTTGGTTGGAGGCTCCTTCATTGGTGAGACATTTCTTACTATTAATTTGACTGTGTGATACAGTTAAGCCTTAATGTGTTGCTTGTGATGGACTGAAGCCCACAGCTTTTAAGTCCTTCTGAATTCAGCTTGGAAATTGTTTGGATTTTTTAGCGACTATGAGAAAAGAAAAAACATGGTATAGCCTCTTTTCCTGAGTCTTAACCCTTTCCATCATTTCTTGTGTGAGGAGGTGGAGGAGAGTATCTACTTCTAAATGTCAGAAGTACAATGTTTTATCATGGGATATAGTTGCGTTCTACACAGTTGGTACAGCACTCTTCAGATAAAATAGCCTATAAAATAAAATAGATAATACACTAGTATCTGAAATCAGAACGATATGGCCTTGATATTGGACCTGTATCTGTAAATTCTTTTTATAACATAGCGCGCGTGCTTGCCCTATATAAGTCCTATTGAGCCGCTATGAACAAAATCTTTATTTACGCACGCCCGTGCGTAAATAAGATGACGTAAGCATTTTGTTTTACCTGGCTGCAAAGTTGTCGTCTTTTAAGCTGCAGTGCAGTTTTCCTTCTCTTTAAAATATGGAAGAAACCAGCGAAGAACTGCCCAATTTTTCTATCGGCATTGACCTTTTAGGTCCTGACCCAACAAGCAGCAAAAATAGAGCCGAATTGAAAAAACTCGCATGTTGCGCGTTTCGCAAATTTGTCGGAAGACCAGCTGCAGCAAATTTTGGCCGAAAGACATTCACTGGGAACAGAACAGACACCAACTGGTCATCAACAACATTAAGAGGTTAAATTTCCGTTTTTATTGTTGTTTTTAAATTTGTTATGCACTTTTGTTATCTCCGGACAATCCGACTGAAGCAGGAAGATTTCTCTCGCAATAACAACACAAATTACACAAGAAGACATAAATTTATTACTCACAAAAACAACTGCTGCCAGGTCTTCTCAAGAAGCCGTAATGACCAGCTAATGTTCTAAATGAATATGAGTTTAAAGAAGGATGACAGTCGTCTTCGCTAAAAACATGTTTTCTGGATTTCGCCCACCAAAACGTAAACATCTTTTCAGCAAATCCAAACCATACTCCGCGACTTCTTACGAACATGTTAGTATTTTAACTTTAGGTGAACTTTAAGACTCTTTTACCTTTGTTTCTGCTTAGTTTCCATTGATCGTTAACGAATAAAGAAGCAGATTTTCTTTCTCAGTTTTACAGAAAAGCTACGGAAAGAATATTCTCATTCAAACTAGATGATTGTGGTGTGTTCGTAATCAGCCAATAGAAGCGTTTGTTATTGTGTAGCGCGTTACGAGAATTTTGTAGTTAATCAAAAAGCAAGCATTTTTGTCAGCTATGTTATAAAAGAATTTGCTCATGCTTTTAGCTGTGCGTATATCGAGTTATGGATGCACTTGGGAAGTTTGGAGAGCACTCAAGAAGCTAGAGTTGCACTCGGCTATCGCCTCGTGCAACTCTTACGCATCTTTCGTGCTCTCCAAACTTTCCGCGTGCATCCATAACTCGATATACGCACGCTAAGCATGAACAAATTCTTAATTTACTGAGCCCTTGGAATGAAGGATGTGGTCAACTTTCAAAGTTATCAATGAAGGCTCTATAATGGACTTCCTGGAGTTGGCATACAATTGTATGCCAACTCACGGAAGTCAAAAATATATTCCGGTATCCTAAATTGCAGGAAGTTTGGTTGGTAATCCAATGGAATGTAGAATTGATTGATTTCTATCCAGGGGTTGTACTTTCTTGCTTTCTCGTAGAAAGAAATGACTTGCTCTACTGTTGAACTCTGGATGATGTGTAGTTGGAAGTGAATGTAACCTAGCTGGCGGTATTGTTTGGCCAGTTGGTGCTTGTGTTCTTCATTTGTTAGTAATATGGCTTTATCAACATAATCCTCTGCTTCTTTTAGGTAATCCAAGCGGTCCTTTCGTGCTTGCATTGACTTTGCAGTAAGACTGTACAGGTTGAACTTGCAGCAAGCAACATGGTATGCCACATAGCCATTAGCTTTAGTCAACTCTCGTCCCATCGCCTCAAACAGCTTGTGAGCATTTTGGGAAGATGCCAGTGGCTGCTGACCTTTGTTTTTATATAGTTCAACTGCTTTTCTAACAGCAGACTCCACATCTTCATACTTGGCACCTTCTTCCACAAGTCTCTCCACAATCCTGACACCCGTCGAAATGTCTAGGGGTTTTGTAGAATCACACCAATTGCTAAGCTCTTTGGTAAGGGGAATGAGCCGCCTCAATTTCTCAGTGATAGAGCGTTCGTAAGGTTTCATGAATGGATGTTTCATGTCATTGTCGAGTAGATCCAGAAGTTTAGAAATTAACATCTCAAATCCCAGAAATGAAGGTGTATCTTTGAGTTGTTCATCAAGGAATTCTTTGAGTAATTTTATGGCACCGTGTTTGTCTCCCTTTGCACAAAAATTGTCAACTTTTCGTACAATAAAGTATACAATGTACTTAGGGTGGCCTGGCAGTCGAACGTGGAAGTAGGTCCGACTGAAGTCGAAGGTTGGTTTGGGATTGTTGTTGTTCTTCATGCTTCTATAAATTGTTCTTACTCCTGTAAACCGTCCTTCAGCCAATTTCCTTTCTTTAAGCAATTCAGCAATCCTCCTGTTTCTTGACGGAACGTAAGGTACTTCATTTTCTGCAGAGAAGTGTTCTGGTTTGAGAGTAGGATCAGGGCCAGGATAACTCACGACATCTATGCAGTTTGGCTTGATGTGGATCTTTATTGGATTGTTGTCGCATACTTCGTAGCCTCTGTGGTGAAATGCATTCACAACCGCTTCCCTCAGAGCTCGCACTGGATAGGCTACAAACTCACGACGAGCTTCCTCTTTTGTTGTTTCCAAAATAAGGGACAGGGTTTCGTGGATTTGCTGGTCAATAGGTCCAGTGATGGTCTTTTCTTCTGTAACCTCATCTTCATGCGTGTATATTGCAATTTCAGTTTTTGCTCCTGAAAAGAAATCATGAGGACTTGCATGAAAGAACAGCAGGGCAACATTTCGTGGAACGAAAACTGGGACCATTTTCCCACCATCACTTGCGTCTCCAACTTGCGTTACAAGATTCAGCCTTTCATAATAGTGAATTGGTTTCTTATCGCCTTGTTGATGAAGTAATCGGCTTCCAACTCCCTTTAGGAATTTTTTGACTAGTTCAAAGTCAATATCAGCATCTGATAGCTTTTTGCCAGAGCCTGTTGGAAAAATAAACGAATATCACAGTATCAGCAGTATTGTTCTGACTTTAACCACACAACATTGGCTTTTTAACATTGTGTTCTCTTGGCTCAGAAGTTTTAAGGTGTAGGTCTAACTTGGACCTGTTTTAGACAGTCAATAACTGAACCCTGGAACATATTTCCTTACGTTAAATGTCTATTTTTTTTGTTCACGAAGAACACTCTAGGACTCTTTGAACACTGTGGCGAAAAAATATTTACTTCTAGGATCACGTTCGTCTTTAGGCCTGTTGCAGGGGTCCTCAGAATTTTTGACATTTCAAAAAAAGAACGAACAATATTGTTTATAGTGGGAGTACACTTAACTGGTCGAACTAGTTTACAGGAACTTTACGCAAATAATTTGAAACAAATAATACCAATATAACATCACAGGATTCAAAAAGAGATCCAAACTGGCATTTGCAAGGGTTGCCGAGAATTTTAACTCAGGGCGACCGAGAAACAAATCCAACTAACCTAAGGACGCCAGCCCGCGGGAATGAGAAACCGATGCGCTTGCCACTGGCTCAGCAGTTTAGAAGCCGGCGGCAGTGTGATTCCACATCATCTCGATAACATTCTCCTCGAGATGCATATTTCTTTATATCTTACTCACGGTAATTGTTAGAAAACTAAAGCAGAAGTTGTAATATGGGAATGACGGTGGTGATAGTCATGAATGGCTATCAGTGCACCACATGGCATTTGACTATTTCAATGATTTGAAACTATAAACAATTTTAGTAATTAAAAAAGGTTTCTTGAGTTTGTTCGCTAAAAATTAGTCGCCGAATTGAACAAAAGTAAATTTGTGGAGTGTCTTTTAAAACAAGCCTGTAAAGGAAGAAGTCAACAGTTAACAATATACCAGATGTGTGCGCCCTCCTGTCGTCGAAAGGGATCTTGCTGTGCAAAGTCAGCAGTTGACGTTCCTCGTCTGATGAGGCTTTCCTCGTTTCTGTAGCTCGCCTGATGTAGTAACGACTTTGACCTTTTTCACTTTCCTTACACGAATGGGGTCGGTTATCGGAAGCCATCGCCCAGATCACCAGTAGATGCTTTGTTGTTCCTTCCATTTCAACTACCTCGGGTGAAATAATAGGGAAGTATTCAGGCCTAATATTCTCTCGACAAGCGCCCATGATCTGCTTCTGAATTCGATCGAGGTCCCTGGCTAGAACACCAAGAGGCGGCAGAATGATCTGGCGGTCATCTGTGTCATTTTCCCAATCTTCTTTCTCCTCTACACCGATAATAATGTAGCCGCCATTGTCGTTGTAAAAATCGTTAGCGAAGGCACAGATTGTGTGAATAATTTGCCAGTAACTTCCGCCTTCCCTCTTGTTGTGCCATGCCTTCTTAAACTCCACCCGTTGTGTTTCGACTCCTTGCAGTAGCAGTAAATCTTTAACATTGATTAAAAGACTTGAGCAATTCGGCGAAGCCATTTCTTCAACTTACTTCAGTTATTTGATGACGTTGTGGTCTACTTTATTGTCTGGTTGCAGACGCTCCCTCTAAATGCCAATTTGTGCGTTATCACATGATCATGTGTTCCAACAAATGCCCTTTTTCAACAACAACCCGCGGTCATGCAGTAAAGTGGTTATTAACGCATCAGGAGTTTTGAGCTTCCGGTTGGATTGCTTTGCCTGCTGGTGCACCAAATGTAGAAGACAAGGGAAGCCATATATAGGAGATTAAACCCCAGTTAAGCGTGCAAAGATATTTCTGCGCCGAGTTTATGGCAACCAAAATATATTCTCCGGCACTGCATTACCCATGCACACAACTTAAACTTCACGCAAATGCCGTGTGTAGCCACGGGGGTGGTTTGTCGTAAGGTTATATATTGTTAAATCTTATAGATGGAGTAAATTAAACGCCGTGTATTCTTGGTTTTCACATGACGTCACCAAAATTCAAACTAAGAAACTATCGCTTCTTCTGAGTTTCTACTTTCATGTGATATTAGAGCACCTTAAAACCTTTATACAAATAAACAAATTTTCGGTTCAAAAGGGTTCTTTGTTTTGCGATACAGGACGCTTGAATTTCCACGCTTTTGTTTGGCGCGGCATTTGGCTGGCGGCCGGGAAAGCTAAAAGTGGGTTAAAAACATTACGGATTTTTGGAGATTTTGCTATCTAAACATTCCTTGTCTTAGAATAAATATTGTTTTAACCTTTATGAGTTCCTCAAGCGAAGAATTCACGCATAAGTAGGGAAACTCAAAAACAAATGTTTCTGTTGGTTTCCGGCGGCCATATTTGTGCCCCTGAAAGGGACACAAACATGGCGTCTCCATACAAAGCTTTATAAATTTGAGTAAAACGTTTTTCCGAATATCTCGCATATGAACTATTGCATAGACCTGATTCTTGGCGAGGCTTTTTGTATATTTATCTTCTTTAATTTCCCAGATTCTAGACTTTCTGTATTAAAAGGTTGCCATTAATATATCTGCTTTCTCACGTGAGTGAAAACCGAGAAGAGTCACGAGTATTCTTTTACCAGTTCCAGATGCAGTATACGCCGTGTGTAGTCACGGGGGGTGCTTTGTCACCAGATCATATTCCGTAATTTGTTTCAGATGAATTTGTACGCCTTGTGTAGTCACGGGCATTCTGTTACTGGTTAGGTACAAATGCAGTTACACGCCGTGTTTAATCACGGGGGTGCATTGTCACCGGATTATGCTCTGTAATTTGTTACAGATGCAGTTATACGCCGTGTGTAGTCACGGGGGTACGTTGTCACCGGACTACACTCTGTAATTTGTTACATGAGAAAACTCCACCGGTCGAGTTTCGTACCGGGATGACTTTTTGATCTCATTTCACGTTTACATGATGACTGGGTCATTTCTTATCTCGTTATGTGAAGGTCAATTCCTGTTAATAAAATACACGTGTGATTCAAAATCGCAAACATTACGCATGCGCTACCAGTTCCAGTCTACCGGTAGACCGATTTCACACCGAAACGTGTGGTCGTTTCGCGTTTACATGATACCATTGCGAGATTTCGTACTGGAGTGACATTCTCGCCCCGGTACAACAACCGGCTTCTTTACGCAATTGCATAAATTGCTTTCACTGCGATGATCATTTCTTCATTTTCATTTCATTCCCGCAGTTCATATATGATTTATTTCATATATCATTGACATGGGCATTCTGCTATCGCATACAGATTCAGTTACACTCCTTCAGGGTGTCAAGCGATTCCTATATTCCTATAAAATCCTATTAAATTCTATTTTTTCAGACCTGTCGTATTAAGTCCTATAAATTGAGCAAATTCCTATCTTTTCCTATATTTTAAGCTTTTTTCATGAAAAATTCAAGAAATATTTAAGAATCTAAATAATGTTTGATTGGTAGTTAAAAATCCGTAATTCAGGAAACTTTGACGTAGCAGGGATGTGTTTGCTACACCTCAAAATGTAAAATGTTCTTTAAATTTGCGCCCAATCTTCAACTTTAGGAACAGCATTGGTGATGGAGTTAACCATGGAAGAAGAAATTGATCAAAAACACGCTAAAAGAAACGAAAATTAAAGACAAAACAGTGAAATACACTCAGCCTTCGCTTGTTGTCATTAGCCTCCATGACTTCCTGATCTTTTCAAACCGTATGGCGCATGTGTGAGGCGTGGACGCGGGAAACATATGTTCGGTCTCAGTCTTTTTCGTCCGAGTCGGCAGTCAAATATCTCCACGTCGGGCGAAGAAAAATTCAAATATCCCCTTCCCCGGGAGAACAAGATCAGTCAAAGAAATGCCCTACCCCAGGGACAACAAAGACAATCAAATCCCCACCCCATGCCCTGCCAGTTCCCGCCCCCACCGGCTTTACATTGATAGGTGGATAACTTACAATGAATAACAATGAATAAACAATAAGTAGCTAAACTCCTTTGTTATAAACTAAATTCAGTCATCTGTCAAATAGAGTGTTTATGCAAATTGGCTGTTAACTTTTTTACCAATTAAACTGCCCGTACAGTAAAGTAAAAGTGAGTTTTTGAAATGTTCGCGGCTAAATATGCGCATATGTGCGATTTGCAAATTAAAGGAGAATGCAATATGACGATTTACCAAGAACCTTGGTAAACCTTTATATATAGACAGAAAACCGTTTACATAAAAACCCATAAACGGCCATAAATCGGCCCGTGGACCACACAGGAGAGACGCAAATTTTAAGTACGGTAAGCTGTTTTTTATTGAAATCCTTTCATTTTCGTAGGTTACAGAAAACAAAAAAACAAAAGGTTTGTTAGGCTATGTAAGAGCCATTTGAGGCATCTCTTTCAACCCTAATAGAGTACCGAAGTGTGACGTCATAGAAAATAAAATTTGTGAAATTATGGGATTTGTTAAGATATTCTGAAAGAACAACGTCCAAGACGCCTATTCGCCAAAAATTAGCAATTCGGGGCAGATTGTCTCTGAGATATTAGCCCAGTTATGCTCCGATGACTCTATACAAATCCTTCTAAAACTTACCTGGTTCCTAATGTTATGAACCAAGCCAAATTTAGAAGGATTTGTATGGAATCGTCACAGCATAACTGGGCTAATATCTCAGAGACAATTTGCCCCGAATTGCTAATTTTTGGCGAGAAGGCGTCTTGGACGTTGTTCTTTCAGAATATCTTAACAAATCCCATAATTTCACAAATTTCATTTTGATGACGTCATCACTTCGGTACTCTTTTTTTATGCCATGTCGGTTTCTGAAACAGCGAGCGTCCCTCACGCCTCTTTGGAAACTATCAACACCAGAGACTCTGCTCAACCAACTGTTCTTTCTTCTGATACGTCCTTATCAAACGCTGAAACTTTGCAGTTATTTTCCCGACTTTTAGACGTCAAATTTGATCAAAAGTTCGCCGCCTTTAAGCGAGATCTCGAGGACAAAGAAGCTGCAACGCAATCGCAGCTTAAGAAGCTGAAAACCGAATCGAAAGCTTCCAATTCCTTTTACTTTCAAGGGAAACAAAGTACAGTACGAACTTAACATCTCTTTGCTCGACTAAGTGGACGGTGCCATTAGGAACATCTTAAAAGGAAACCTTTCAGCAGCGATTTTCGAACTTGAATCGGTAAAGACACTTATTACAAAACGAAACAAGCTTATTCGCTTTGCGGAATGCCGATCAGATCGAGCAGAATGGCTGGACATTTACGCATAATAATGAGCTCCCGTGGCGGGCTATTCAAGCATGAACACCCCACGAAAATGCTAGCATAAGAGAGAAAATGAAGGAATTTGGCGAAGATCATTCACTAAAATCGCCATTTTAAAATACTCATAGTCTACTTTTTTTTAGATAAAACAGCGGCTTTTTGCAGTTAAAGGGCTAAATATCTTCAACGTTACGTTAAAAAAAAACCAGGAAAGTTCAACGAAATTCACTTGTAGACATTTTACTTTTAAGACTCTGTTTTTTCAGTGTTTGAGTATGAGTTATAAGACAACATTAAAATTCAGTTTGGATTTTTTTGTCGAAATAAGCGACAAACTCCGTATAAAACAAAGGATTATCAAAGATGCACATCTCCCCTACACATTGACTGCTTTTTCGCCTAAATTTTAGCAGAAGAAGTTGTAGAGTTTTACCGTTAAAAAGCCGGAGTTCAAAATTCGCGCGTGTTCAGAGTCAAGTCTTTGACTTACAGTATAATGCACCTATCAATGTAATGCCGGCGGGGGAAGAGGCAGGGCATAGGGTGGGGATTTTATTCAAATATTTGCAATCAAATTCCCTGCCCAAGAGAAAATCGAATCGTTCCGCTTTCAAACTTCGCAGCAAAAATGTCGAAAGACTCACGCTTCTTCTCGTACCTTCCGATCGAAAATCCAAGGCAATCAGTGGCAATCAGCGGGACGGTTTCTGATTGGCACGTATGAATCTTGTTACCCATTTGACCGTTCAAAAACTGTGGGATTTTAATTTTCTTCGAGGGCTAGAAGAGGACCTTTGGATGGATTTTTGATCGGAAGGTACGAGGGGAAGCGTGAATCTTTCGACATTTTTTGCTGCGAAGTTTGAAAGCGGAGCGATTCGACTGTTTCTCATGGGAGCCCGAGAAAATAAATGTCAAATTTCACAACAATTGTGAAAACACAGGTAAAATTCTGAAAATTTCATGTGTTTTTTGTGAAATTTGACATCCTTTTCTCGGACTCCCATGAGAAATTTTCTTTGGTGTTACAGATAACTAATTGCGTCTATAACTCTTGAAAAATGTAAAAAAGAATGCGATATGGTTTAAATTATTCTGGTACAAGGTTTTTGTCCACTGAAAGTTAAAAATACTCAATTTCCTGATGGGTTCCGTCTTAATACTTAAGAAAAAGTTACACGATCTTTCTGACATAAATAACAAGAGTTAAAATGCTAAGGTGTGATTTTGTAGAGGTATATATGATACTGAAAGATCCATTGCTGTTCGTTCTGTGAAATGGCGTCATAATAGACACTTTTTGCTCGCGAGCAAAATAACTTCTAAAGTAGGTTGAGTTTGATCGTCCGGGTGAACTTAGTCCTGAATAGGACTGTTGTTGTTGACTGAACATGTTTTCGACTGTTCCACCGGATGAACTCTTGAGTATCGTCGGCTCAACTACCCTTAAGTCCTGTGATTTAGATCCTGTTCCTGGTCATGTACTTAAATGTCTGTTTCCTTCTTTTCTCCCAGTCATACATAAGATTGTCAACCTTTCCTTGGAAACTGGTCGGATGCCTGGAATACTTAAACAAGGTATGCTTAAGCCATTGCTCAAAAAAGCCCTCTCTGGATTCGAACGACTTCAAGAACTATAGGCCTATTTCTAATCTTCGTTTCTTATCCAAAACTACTGAAAAATGTGTTGCTAAACAGCTGATTCAATACTTAGATATTAATGACCTTGGTGAAACATCAATCGGCCTATAAGAGAAACCATAGTACAGAGACGGCTCTTATTAGAGTCCACGATGACATAGCCACGGCAATAGATCAACATAATTTAGTTTTTCTAGTACTTCTCGATCTTTCGGCTGCATTTGATACTGTTGATCATGGTATCCTCCTTTCGCGACTGTCCAATCGCTTTGGAATTACTGGAACTGTATTGGAATGGTTTCGATCATATCTTGACTTTCTGATAGTACACAGTTTGTGCAGGTTAATGGTGCGTGCTCTGCTTCTCATGTTCTTGAGTTTGGTGTACCGCAGGGATCCGTTCTTGGCCCGTTGTTATATTCAATGTACACATCCCCTCTTGGCGAGATTGCTCGACGTCATCAAATGTTCTATCACTTTTATGCTGATGACACTCAGCTATATATTACGTTCAGGACGTCGTCTGTTTCTGATATGAATCTGAGTAACGCCAAATTGGTAAACTGTGTTCGGGACATGGACGCATGGATGCTTCCCAACAAGCTGAAATTAAATAAAGACAAGTCCGAAGTTCTCGTAATATCCTCTTCCTATCGACCTCGGCCACCACTATCTTCTGTTGATATATGTAATGAGACTGTATCCTGCTCCCCCAGTGCACGTAATATTGGAGTTATCTTTGATCAGTCCCTTTGTATGGTACCTCATGTCAATGCAGTCTGTCAATCGTCCTTTTTCCATCTTCGTAACATTGGTCTCATACGCAAATATCTTACTTATGATGCTGCAAAGATCATTATTCATGCCTTCGTAGTTTCTAAACTTGATTATTGTATTTCTTTATTGTACGGCCTACCATCCTATCTTATTCGGAAGCTTCAACATGTTCAAAATTCTGCTGCTCGCCTTGTCAACCAGTGTCCAAGATTTTGCCATATTACTCCAGTCCTGAGGGATCTTCACTGGCTCCCTGTCTCCTTTCGTATTGAATTTAAAATTATGTTAATTACTTACAAAGTACTACATGATCGAGCTCCAATCTATATACAGGAACTCCTTCAATTGTATACACCCAGCCGCAATCTTAGATCCTCTAATAGAAATTTATTAGTTAAACCCTATTTTAATCTCAATTCGTATGGTAAACGAGCTTTTTCTGTTGCTGCTCCGGAACTTTGGAATAACTTACCTGAGGATATTAAATCTGCAAACTCAATTGATGATTTTAAACGCAAACTTAAAACATTTCTTTTTATGCGAGCTTATGAATCGTGACGTTTTTATTTGTTATCTGATTTTTTATCTATTGTGTACATTTATCTATTTTGTAGTTAGCGTCTAGTTTTAATGTCAATTGCTTGCGATTATTTTTACTTCTCAGTTCTATCTAATTTTTTGTAAACAGCGCCTTTGAATCTTGTAGAAAAGGCGCTATATAAATGGATTATTATTGTTATTATTTGACAGTGACTGACGTTTCGACAACCTGTGCGGTAGTCATCTTCAGAGTCAAAGCGAGTTGTATCACGTCAGTTGATGGTATTATACTCTGGTTATTGATTTGATTGGTCAATTACGTCGCGATGTTATTGGTCGTCTGTCAGTTATTCCGTGATGTTATTGGCTATGAAGACTCGTAATCAGTAATTGGTGCGTTTCGATCCGTCTGTTACAGTTAAACAGTCGTCTATTGTTAGTCAAATTGTCATTCTCTCGTAGTTAGTTTTGCTTGATCTCGTCAATAAGTCGTTTGTACGGCGCTGGTTACTGTTGGCTACGATTCAGTGGCGTTTGTTCTAAGTTAGTAAACCAGATTTCTAAAGTAAGACGTTGATAGTAGTCTGTAGAATACGTTATACATGTCGCAGAGTCCCGGTCAATTTGATGTTTCGTCTGTAAATGGTGCTCAGCAATGTGATTGTTGACGTCACCATTCCTCGTCGCTCGTTTGTGTTCAGTCAGTCGCGTGCTTAGGTTTCTGCCGGTTTCACCAATGTAAGAAGCCTGGCAGTCGCAGCATTTGATCTTGTATACTGCTCCCTGTCTGTCCTCCGGTTTGTCTTTGTCCTTGACATTAGTAAGCAGTCGCCGTGAAGTGGTTATCGGTTTGTGTGCGACACGTATATTGTAAGGTGGTAATATACGTGCAATAGTTTCAGAGGTGCCTCTGATGTACGGTATAGTCGCTGTCGTAACAGGGCCAGAGTTGGTCTGAGTGTTGGAATCAGTGTTACTGTGAGTGTTCCGTCTAACAAAGTCCGTGTTGTAATTGTTCTTACTAAAAAGGTTGTTAAGATAGTCGGTCTCGTCTTGTAGTCTGTCAGGTGAGTCGCAAACCTAGTTGCGCTCGTCTCGTTAGAGTCCGGATAGTAGTAACCTTGTGAGAGGTCGGGTTGTACGAAGACTGGTCTAGTAATCGATCGGTATGTGTCGGTTTTCTGTGAATGGTCGTTTTTAGTTTGTTGTTGTCGCGAGTGACCAAGCAGTCTAGAAAAGGTATCTTACCATATTAGCGTTCTCGGTGCAGTCTAGAGCCAGTTGAAGTGGAATACTGGTGAACAGTGATTTCACGTCAAAGGACACTAGTTTGTGGTCGTCCGGTATCTGTATTGAACTTCTGTTCCAAAGTTGACGAAAAGAAACGTTGACTTTGTGGGCGTGTTCATTATTTAAGGTACGTTGTTAATTGGGCAGAGGGCAAAAGTTAAAAAAAGAAAATTATTTCAGACTTCCTTAATTACGTAGTAATAGCGTTCTTTCCGCTGCAAGATTAGGTCAGTCGGTAGAGCGCTTGACTGCCGACCGGGAGGTCGTGGGTTCGATTCCCGGGACCGGACCAATATTCAGGGTATTAAAATAACTGAGAAATGAAGGCATTCCCTTTGTACTGTAAACGGCTAGACCTCCTCGTGGCTCGGGATGACCAAGTAAATTGGAGGTCCCGTCTTCAGTAAGAGACGTTAAAATAGTGCCCTCAATTAGTACTTTCGTGCTAAATACCTTGACTTTCTTTTTTATCCTTTTTACGCGTAAATTGTGCTACAGTATTTTGCTGACCTGTATTTTATTTATATTTTAATGCTGATGTCATCTGGCTGCCTGGCTCCGCTCCCTATGGTTATTCCAGGCAGTCACTGCTCTCAGATATTACTTTCCATTTTTTCTTTATTGTAATTTATTTTGGGCAAGACTGCGCAGAGTACATAGTGGTCATGTGTTTCCCCCAAAATTCCCTGTCCATCTCCTTTTCCTTATCAAACACAAGACCCTCCCTTCTCAGATTAAAAAAAAAACGTGGCACCCCCCCCCCCATTCTTATACTTTTGTTCTTTGTAGTCTGTTGTCTTCGGTCAATTATTTCCTCGTATTCCCGGTCATGTTATCCTACAACCTCGTCCCCAGGGCGCTTTTCCCTGGCTGTGGAGGTGAGGCGCCCCACCTCCAAAGCCAGGTAAAAGCGCCCTGGGGACGAGGTTGCATCCCAGATGATCGGGGAAAAAACCTGGAGAATCGGAATCGTTTCTATTTTCCCGACGCGTCCCAGATGTCTGCGATTGTCGCCGACCATTCCCGACGAATGAAAACTCAAATTTTTACCTTCGGGGGACGTCGGTGATGGATTTCGCTCATTACCAATCCTCTAAATTGCTGCGCCTCTGTCCGCCTATCACACATTTGTGTACAATTCAATTTTTGGCACACTTTCCGTTTCTCGCCAAATTCAATATAGGGAGAATCTGGGGCAGAATTCTGGCCCCGGTTGTTCAAAAGTTAGCGCTATCCACTGGATAAGTATTCGGGAAACCAATTACGCCATCCAGTGGATAGAGATTTTTCCGGTGGATAACGTTATCCACTTTTTAAACAACTGGGGCCTGGCGATTATCCGATATATCGGCAAAATCTGGGACGGGCGGCAAAAAGTAAAATCCGCGATCGTCTGGGATTTTCCTGACACATGAAAACCAGGCTTCTGCTTGTATGTTTTGTTTTCCCAATAGAGGCCTCTGGGACCTAGGGGAGCTTTGCCCTTTTGTATTTTCATAAATTATATGCACGTGAATAAGAAACTTGAAAGAACAGTTCTCTAGAATATCACATCACATGACTGGTATTGGGAAAACAAAACTTTCAAGCTAAAGAGGGCTATTGGGATATCAGCACCATAAGAGACAGGTAACTCTCCAGTTTTTGTAGCTTATTAACCAAAAATGAGGTTAAGAGAAATTGATACTGGGTTATAGAAGAAACAAAAAACACACTCTCCCATTTGAAAGCATGTGGGTAAATCTCACGGAAAGGGGGAGGGGGAGGTTAACGGCTGTAGTGCGATAACGTTGATGCAAAAACG